>NW_004524636.1:11173659-11181253 GCF_000260255.1 Octodon degus
ATATATATACAGACATATGTGTATGTATACACATATATGCTCAATTTTGATTCATGCTATTTTTATCTGCCATATTTTCTTTAGAACATAGTGCTTGGATAAGATATGACAGTGCTGCATATGGTCACAAGCCTGGCAATGAAGGACACTCTCAAATACTTGCTCTGTGTTACACAATGTGTTTGCACACAAGTTGAGGATAGAACAGAGTCTCAGGCTAAGCTCTGCTGAAACGTCTAGATGCTGTGGCCCGCACACATCATTCTGGTACAGGCTGATGTTGGCAGTGATCAGAAGGTGTGGGTGTTGCTTATTAGGAGTACATAGTTGTATCCAAAACCTCTTTTTGAGAAAATCAGCCCAACCAACTGGATCTGCCTTGGTGCCAGGAACTTGAAGCAGAAATTATTTCTCTTCCCACAGTTCTGGGTAGTCCAGAGACCAAGCCTGAATGAGAGAGGGGCACAGAAGTTCTCTTTTGTCTCCAGCCGTGTTAACTCTGATGTCAGTGGGTGCTGGCTGAGGCTGGACTACTGCTGGCACCACATCCTCACTGGAATTCATCCCCTGTCCTCCCTGCATTCACATAAGACCCTTCCCCTAAATAAAACATCTGCATAAGGATCCCTGCCTCAGCCTCAGCTTCTGCACTCTGTAACCAAACAAAACCGTCTGCTCCATTCCGCTGTGATGTATCCCTCAGCGTTGTAGTGTACAGAATATATTGCAGGCCTGCTTCTTAGCTGTGTTGCCTCCTTCAGTGAGGATGAGAAAGAGTACACTTCACATAGCCAATGTCCATTGTTTTAACTAAAGCCTGACACTATTTTATTAATGAAAAATTTGGGGGAATAATTTCACAGCATCAGGATACAGAATTTCTGTGCAGATGAAAGCAGGAGATTGTGTTTTTCATCCAGCTTCTACTCCTAGCTTGCTGAGTGACTGCAGATGGGGCTTTGGAAGGAAGCTCGTTTTCATCATCAATAACATGAAGATCGTCCCAGTGCCCTGATCACCTTGCAGATTACTGTGAGGACCAGTGGACGGTAAATGAGAAAGTGTTTTGGAAACTGCCAAGTGGACTGCTAGTATAGTCTTTGCTTGCAAGACAAAAATGGCATAATTGCAATTGCCTTGAGTGGAAAGGAGGCTATAGGAGCTATTCTGTCCAAGAAATTCACAACATGAAGCTGGGATCAGATTCAAGAGCTGAGCTATCGCTGGAATTTTGTCTTTCTCTAATCTCTTGGCAATTATTACTGCTTTTTAGTTTTGTTCTTAGAAAGACTTTTTGTAAGTGGAAGAAAGACAGGATCAGTTAACACTCTTCCATCTGCAGCATCCACTCAGGACCAGAGGTATTTTGAGAGATATGATATGGGTAGAGCAGGGAAGAAAGCATTCTTCTGAGTCAACTGTGGAAAAAATCATAAAACAAATCCTGAAGGGACAGTCATGGATTATATGCCCCCAGCCCTTCCTTGTGACCCAGAAAAAGGGAGTGAACCAGCTGCTGAAACTGAGCTTCTTGCCCTTGTGTGAGGTCAGGAGGTTCAGGTTTACTAAGGCCACATGGAGCAAGTACGAATACTGAAAAATAAAGAAGTCGTCATTTTCCTTAGAAAACTGATCTGGTCTGATAACCATACAGAACCGTGCAAGGTAGAAGGTACACTTATTATCACACAGAGAATACCAAACTTCCATTGATTTTGGAAGACCACTGATAACTAATTGGTCCTGATGTTGTATTATAGTGCCGTGGCACTTCAGATGGTGAGAGAGCTGTTAATATTTATATCAAATTACTCCAAATTCTCCAGGTTAATACTTGCTTTTGTATTATTTTTTGTTGTTTCAAAAATATTTTTCTTATCTAATATTAAGATTTAATATAACCCTAATGTCTCTTCTACCTAATGAAATAAACCAGAAATCCAGAAATTAATGCTAAGGCAGAACTATCTAACTTATGTGTGTATTTGTCTCTCCTCTAAAGCAAGTATGTGCACAGTGTGCCTCTTATTTCTTTGCCTAGGAGCCTCCTCCTAATCCTAGATTTTTTAAAAAATGATTTTGGACATCTGCTGTTAGTGAACAAAACTGTCCATTTTTTTTTCCAGAATAGAGCTAATGTTAAGAAATATAGATTGGATGTCTCAAGTTTAGGGATTTTATTTGACTGATAAAGGAACAGTTCAACTGTGTCATGATGACTGGATCCTAAATGAGAAGAATTTCAGTTACATTTATAGTTCTTCTGCTTGCTGGTGTAGTCTTATGACAGTCAAAGTAGATGCTATGGATTTGGTAGGAACTATAGTAAATAATGGTCACCTGTTGCTATGGAGCTGTTCAGCCTAAAACATGATGTCTTAGAGAAATAATTTTATATCCTCCTGGTTCTGCAGTCTGGACTGAATTTAGCTCTGTGATTCTCCTGCAGATTTTACATGAAGTGTCCAGGACATTGTAGTGGCTTGAAAGGCGATCCAGTAGAAAGATTCAGTAGGATTTCTCCCACAAATCTGGAAGCTCAGTGTCCTTTTTTATGGTCTATCTTTTCATATAGTTGTATCACATAGTGACCTGACCCAAGCGTTAGTACAGCACAGAAATTCTAAGTATGAGTGAGTGTCCCAAGAAGTGAAAAAGAAGACCTCTAACTCTTCACAGTATTTCAGTTTTCCTATAATTCAACTCTTTCCTCTCATGGTTAAGGACTTCCACTAAGGTGTGGGATTTCACTATTTAGAGCAAGGATAAAGCTGTCTAGATAGTGATAGAGTCTTCAGCTATTGCCTACAGCATGAGTTCTTGGTGTTGGCTACACATTAGAATAACCCAGAAGATTTATAAAAATGTTATTGCCTGGATTTACTCAAAACCAGTCTTCATGGAGCTTGGGCATGGGGATTTCTAAAAGATCTCCAGGTAGTATTGCCAGTGCAGCTAGGATTGAGACCCACTAGCCTAAAAGGAGGGACCACATGGCATCTTAGTGCCTCTATAAAGTAGTGAGCCCTCATCTAAACTCTGAATCAAATTGATTGCTTTGACAATTACAAAGGCTGGACATTTTAATAGTTACTTGATTTACAGTGAGGAGGAATTTTTGTCACACAATTGGAATAAGCTATAAGGATGACAAGTTTAATTCAGGAACTGAGGAAGAAATGATCTACCACAGAACAGATATTAGAAGAAAAAGTAAATAGTTATTTTCATGATTGTCACCTGTCAGCAAGACACATGCCTTTTATTCAATGATTACTATTACATATTAGATATATATGCTATCTATAGCTACTTCTTTTTTTTAAAGGCTACCATTTATTTATTTATTTATTTATTTATTTATTTATTTGTGTTTGTGTGTGTGTGGCCAGCTCAGCCCACCAGGGGCCGGGGCTGGCTGGCATGTGGTACTGGGGGGTTGAACCGCGGTCCCTGTGCTTTGCTAAGCTTGTTCTAAGTAGGTACTTTAGCTGTACATATATTTACTATACATGAATATATATATACAGTATACACAGTATATATACAGTATATACACAGTATATATACTGTTTAAGGACTTTAGGGTTATTTTTTATTAGATTTTCTATACGCATCCCACCTCTGACATTTTTTAAGAGCCTGCTAGAATATTTCAGCTACTTTAAGAACCTACTAAAATATTTCAAATACTTTTCTAAAATTCTAGACATGAGTCTGACTGGTGTTCCATTATTTAACTCAACAGATGTGACAGACATAGTGCCTGTCTACTAAAGAAAGGCTCAAAAGTGGCCACAGCTGCCACCAGCAGCAGAAATTGGCCAGACTTGAAACCACGGGGAAGGAAGAGCAGAGGAAGAGCCCGTGGACACATGGTCGAGCACTCTGATCATGCAGTGGGGAGTCTGGGATTGAACAAGCTGCTTGGAAGCTGTGAGATGAGCAGAGATGGAAAAACATAAGTGGAAGCAGGGATGTCAGCACTAAGAGCAGACGCTGGCGCCTTCCTCGGGTCTGCACAGCCTCTTTCTTCTGTTTCATTTGCATCTCTCTGTCCCTGTGGTGATCCCCTTGACAGCACATCAGGAAGCTCTCAAGAGCAGGTCAGAGACAGCAGCAGGAAATGCAATGGCCACGCTAACCGTAATGAGTGGTCCCTATGCAGCTTTTTACAAGGGAATTAATCTTTTATTAAGAGAGGATATTATGCACAAATGCTTCAGGGGCCTTTTGCTCATGGTTAGGTGTGCCTTGGGAAGCTCCCACTGCTCTTGGGGTCTCTGTCAAAAGCAATCTTCTTCTAACACCTCCTGTGGAAGCTGGGATCTCCAGGCAGTAGTATCTTTTTTTATTCTTATGCAAATGCAAGTTTGAGCACAAAATATACAGTTGATTGCTTATAAAACCCCTTGGTCTCAGCAGGCTTTTGGAAGAAACACTAGGCTGCATAGGTGATGCAGGAAAGCAGACAAGAGAAAGCTTAATAATGAATTCATGAACTGGAAGGAAGCTCATGCACCTTTCACCAGTGTTTCCAGATTGGAAGGACAGCTGGAGCCTTTACTGGAGAGGCCAGGAGTGAGGACGTATAGAAGAATGTGTGCAGCCTAGTAGAGTGCAGGACTTGGACTTTGCCCTTGAAACCTTCAAATAGTAGGAGAAGAAGAGGCTCCCCATGATAACACCAAACAGAGGACAGGATCTTTCTTGGGGCTGAGTCATGGCTGAGAAGAAGGGTTGATCTCCAGAAGGAGATGTGGACATGTACAGGTCTGAGGAGATGGGTGCAGACTTGGCATAAATGGAAGCCTGCCAATAGGAGTCTGTCCATGAGGAGAGTTCCCTGTGGTGTAGGGCAGTAAGAAATTGTGGTGCTGCTTTGTGGATGACCTGTCCTCCTTACAGGAATAAAAAGCTCACAGGTGGGAAGAAACAGTTTCTAGCCCTCTTGAGAATTCTAACATTAAAAACTGGGTAAACAGACAAGCTACCTAGAATGCTATTTTATCAACTCAGTAGGGCACATGCAGGGACACAGAACAGTGTAGCAACTGAGAGCAGCAAGGTAGCCAGTGTAGAGGTAAAGAGTCAGTGCCTGGTGCTGCCACTTCTGCACATTCTCGTGCAGAAAGGCCAGTGGTAGCTTTCTTGCAGGTGTTCAATCCCAGAGAGACCTTTCCCTGTATGTTGCACATTATCCATCATATGCAATAGATTGGCCCATTGTGTTATTATTGCCCAGCCAGCTCCTGTTCCATATCTAATATAAAGACCTAAGGAGTAATTATCCAGCTAATACATAAGCTTTGAAAATAGTTCATCTGATCTAAGTTGCAACCTGGTTTCCCCTCCCTCAGCCATATGTATGGGTGTTTAGAGAGGTTTGGAGCTCAAGGAAGGGGAAGTGTGGAAGCTATGGTGGAATCAGAAGAAAGTTCTGGAAGGCAAACACATTTACTCTGCTGGACCCTGAGATGGTGGTCTGTACAAATATGGGAACACATTTTTTTGCAGAACGGTGACTTTCCAATAGCAAAGCTGTTTAACAAAAAACAAAATAAGCAAAGAAAGAAGGGAAAATAGTAAAAGAAAAAAAAGGGGAGAAGGCATGAAAAGGGATAAAGGGAGGGAGGAAATGAGGGGGACATGAAGAAGGAAAGAATAGGAAGAGCGAACATCAGGGGGAAGGCAGTGAGGGAAAGAAAGCAAGGTCTTGCAGGGAAACAGGATGCTTATAAATGACCCCACCTCCACCTCTCCTGAGAATGCTAGCCTAGGGGACTTCCTGCACATGTTGGCTCCTACAGTGCATGTAAAGCCTCCCCCTACCTTTCCTTTTTTGCAATTTTAGATTTTGGATAATGAGCCTCACTAGAGCAGACAAATGTGCACAATAAACCCCTTGAAGTTTTCATGCTGTCATGCTTTCAATTCCCAAAGAGCCAAACTAGAATATTTCCCAGTCATTATGTACCTAAAATGTGAGATGTCACTGCTGCATGTCCACGGCTGGCAGATACATTGTTTCTCCTTCTCAGCTTTGTATAAACTCCTGACTTTATGATCTGGCCCCTGTGGATCCCGACCTTCATTGAATATTCAGAAATAGGATCTGTTTTTTCAAACATAGCAACACAATGAGATTTTTTAATTGGGTCAACATAATGCTGCCACATTATCCACATGGCAGAATTTTTTTTAAAGAAGTACACCTTGTGTTTGGGAACCTAGACATTTCTAAGAAAATATGGGTGGCCAATGGCCAATGTTGCTCTCCTTTCTACAGTATTTGACCCTAATCTCTAAAAGACCAACTTTAACTCCCACCTTGGGTTCAGGTTCTACACATCCTATTAATTTAACTGTCAAAAAGTGTAACCATTACACTTGGGACAATAATTCTATTTGCCTTTGATTGAATTTTCTTTGCCAACTGGCTCCAAACTAAAGAGCAACACATGATATTGATCTTCTTAGATGGATTTCTTCTACAAAGTAGACCTCGGATCTCTGAATGGAGCAAGATTTGGACACTTCTGTATTTATATTCTACAATTGAACATGTTGGCTGGAAGACTTATTTAATAGGGACTGATGTGACTGTCATTTATACAACTTCCATGGCAATGAATTTATTCCTGCACACTAGAGATAAGGTTTGCATACACTGCCAACTCTTCAGTTTTGTGACAACTCTACAAAACAAGTGGAAATGCTGCCCATTGAAATTCTTTATCTTCTTATCAACCAGCACATTTCCATGTGACTATGACTTCCCTTTCCTTCAGAAATGCTATACAATGGTAAATAGTAAATGTTGGCTATTGTATTGTCTCCCCAGTATAAGAAACTGAAAGAATAAATAAGATCCAAAAGGTAACATAGACATTGCAAAAGGTAAAGAAACTGCTCAAAAGGAAAGAAAACTAGTGTGGTAGAAAGGAGAAAGGAAGGAAGGAATATAGTAACAAGATAGCTAAGATAATCATACTACTAATTCTATTAGTTTCATTGAAAGGAACTATTAGTGCTCATATTGTTTGATCAGTCCGACATTTCTATATCAGGTAATTTGAGCAACTACTTTGAAGATAATGTTCAATATGTTAATTTAATATCATCTTGATTTGCAATTTGGTACCATTTTTCTTGTCTTTAAAATAAAATATATGTTCAATGTAAAAAAAAAAATAAGATAAGATAAATGCCTCACAACACTGATGGCTTCCTTTTCATCCTGGTAAAAATGGAAGGCAGGCTGGAGAAGTTCTGCTCACATGAAAGGAAGGCATATTTCCATTTGCTGCACGTTATGAAAATTCATGAGGTGAAAATTTTCCACAAGATGTTTATTTAAGACACATATATGGTGGCTAATTTCAAGCAAATAAAAAAGAATGTTGTCACTATATGGGCCTTACAAATGAGCAAATGTCCTTTCTTTTCTCATGTTTTCTTTGCACCTCTAGTTAGCTCACCTGAGATCACTTGTAGCCAATTCCCTGTTTCAGGGCATGTGTGTACAAAAACCCAAAAAGACACTGAAGATTGAAACACTTAGAAAACCACAGAAAGGAGACCCAGTCCTAGC
>NW_004524636.1:11186668-11212850 GCF_000260255.1 Octodon degus
CAGGACCTCAAGGCAACCCTAACAGAACAAAGACACTGAAAAAAGAAGACTTCAGAAGTGGGATACATGTGTTCAAAGCGAGGGGGTGTCTTTTGAGGGAGATTAATGGTGGTATATTTTTTATTGTATTACATGTTTTAAGAAATTTGCACATTTTGATTCCACATGGTACTAGATTAATACCCACTGCCCGGCACAATAGAGGAGGTTAACATGTTAATTGAATAGACAAATAAATGGAGGAATAGATACATTAATCATCAAAGGGTCGTTTAGAATCTCTCATTCCCTGGGTAGGGAACTACATATAGGTAAATGGTGGCATTTATCCTATTTCATGTCATTTGCAACATTATCCTATGTCATTAAACTCTACAAGGCCATTTTGGCTGGGCAGCAAAAATTCCAGGTTTCAGACTCATCATTAGACGTCTCCATCCACAAGGGTGAGGTTGGGGCATACAAATGAAAGAGAGTATTTATCAAAGAACTTTGGACCATATCTCATTAGGAGCTCACACTGTGAGACCTGAATTGGCTTTTCTACCACTGCTGTAGCAATATACCACAAATTAAGTGACTCAGAGCACACAAATGTATTGTTTTAAAGTTTTGGCAATCAGAAGTATGCCATGTATCTCAAGAGGCTAAATCAAGGTGCTAGTGCACTGCAGGCTACATTCTTTCCAAAGGGTCTAGGAGAAAATCTGTCTTTTGCCTATCAGTTAGGTGGTCTGCATTCCATGATATTGACCCTTCGAGTCACAACATCCCACAAGCCTCTGATCCTGTCACCCAACTCCATTTCGGCTGAGATTCTCCAACCCACGCTCCTCTCCAGTGTTCAGGGTTGATTGAACCTAGGGATGCCTTACCACTGTGGCACAATCTCAGCCCTTTTAAGTGAGACAGGATCTCACCTAGTTGCCCAAGCTGGCCTCAAATGTGTGATCCTCTTGCCTCAACATCCCCAGTCATTGGCATTGCAGGCTGTATCATTACAAGTACCTCAACTACCTTTGGAAGCACACATGTAATTACCTTGTGCCCAATCCAGTCATCCAGTAATCTTCCCATGTAAGGATTCTTCATAGAACCATACCTGCAAACTCCCTTGTTCTACTGAAGAAAACAGATTCATAGCATCTGTGCACTGAGATATGGACACCTTTGGGAACCATTATTTGTGAATTATGCTACACAATGTTCTTTATGCTTGTTAGCTAGTTAAATGTAAGTTTTTAAAATGCACCAATATATTTATAAATTCTTTTGTTATTTCATTTAGAATAGAAAAAAGATTTCTGAAGTTTCTGAGAGGCCCTACCTGAAGCAACATCGTTTCTTTATCTAGATAATGGGAAATGTGTAGGGTTTGTTTCATCAAACAAGTGGTGTGCAATCTCAGAGGCATACGAGAGTCAAATTTATTTTTAAGTCCCAATACAAAATCTGCCCACTGAATTGGTTATACTAGGGTTTAAAGACTAGGGTGTCTAGAGACTCTCAGGTATTTACAGTGATTGAGAACCATGGTACAGCTAACTACTGCTTAGTTGACCTGTCTTTTTCTTCCTGTACTCTATCTATTCTTCTGGCCTATTTTTCTTGCTATCTGTAATCTTGTCTCCATGATTTAAGTACATTGTTTTGATTGGCTTGTATTTGATAAGGAAAGACATATAGATGATACTACCAGAACAATCAGTAAGGTATGCATTAGTATAGATGGTGTTGTTCAGGGGAAAAACAAAACAAAACAAAACAAAACAAAAAAAAAACTTCTGCTTTACCTGAAGAAGCTACTTGACATGTACAAGTTTTGCACCTCTCCAACCCTAGGTTTTCTTCTCTGTCAAGTAAGGGATTTAGAACATAACTCTCTTGGTCTTTTCTAAGTTATAAATCCCAAAAGTTTAAATAGATTTTTTAAAAAAGCATGGTCGTTTGGGAAGAACTCTGACTCTCAAATCTGAAGATTAGATCTGATTTAGTTAAACTCATTGTTTTAGTTTTGCTTCTTTCAGAGGCAGAATTCTAGATAAAAATTTGAGTGCAAATAGTTTATTGACCAGTAATCCCAGAAAATACCAAGATGGCAAGGTAGGTGCTATGGGGTCAATTCCCAAGATTAGTGTCATCGTGGGTAACTAGAATTTAATCCTTTTGGATGATGGGATGTTGTTATATGATGAAGACCTCAGAGTGATCCCACTAGAATGAAAGAGAAACTGGCTGTGGGAGGGCAGTATGCAATGCTTTATTTTTGTCAGTTCCTGGTAGATGACTGCTCCTGGGGACTGTTAATTCTCCAGCCCTTCTAGCCTGCTGTTCAGAAGGGCAGATGAGTGTGGTGGCAAAAGAAACCCTCAGGCAAATAGATACAAATGCTGACATTTTGATGTCAGACCCATGTGCCCCACAAGGCTAAGGCCAAAGGGTATAGAAACAGATGCTAATGTCCTTCTTCTGTCTTCTTCTTCTTTTTTTCCCCTAAAATGGCAATATATTATTTTTCCTTTTGATTTAATAAAGACATTTAAGAGATAAATGAAGTAACATTTCTGAAGCACATTGAGGATTTTCTCTACCCTTTTGGGAAATTGGCTATAGACAGATACCCAGACAAGCATGCATTTTCTGCTTAGAAGAATCTCTTGGACGCTTTCACAAAAGACATGAAAATTTTCAGCTTCTTCAGGCCACTTAATGGCAACTTTCCTCAAATAGAAGGTTAAGGAAATAGAATTTTCAATAGTACAACTAAACAAAAGTAAATATCAGTTTCAGATACTGACGAATAATGTAGGTGTTAAGAAGAAGGTGTTGCTTGCATGCTGTTCATTTTGTGTCTAAGACCAAAAAGAGAAAAATGGAGCATATAATGATGTTGCTTCTTCCCCTACATGTGCTAGGATTTGTATGTATGGGCCAGGAGATATAAATGAGAAAACATTGATCCCATTATTTCATAGGTTCATCATTACTATATGCTGCTAAGACTATGGACTCTTCCTATATCTCACTATAAAACAGGAAAAAGTCCACTTTCCAGCAAATAGGGCTTGTGGAGTTCCCATACAGAGAAAATTGAGACCAAAACTCTACCCACTGAGTAGGTTCTTGGTTTATGTGATGGAAGAAATTTTTAGACCGTGTTAATGGAAGGCATAGATTGGTTGACTGGGCAGAGTTAGGCACTGGCTGTCAGCAGCACGTGTTGAGGCAAGGTCCAGACTGGCTCACTCACAAAAGGAAGATATCAGCTTTAAAGGATTGACTGAGGTTGAATGACTGAGGTTGATTGACTGAGATGATTGACTGAGGGATCTATTTGATCATTATTTCAGTTCTGATTACCACAGAGGTGGAGGTATCCTTGTGATTTGAGAGGCAATTTAGTTTCCCTAAAATGATCATAAGATAATTATTTCTGTTTGAGGCAATCTCAGTCCCATGAGGCTCTGCTGAAATCCAAGGGAACACTAAGTTAGAGCAGTGGAGGTTTTAGGGAATAGCTGAAAATCCCATCGAGTCTCTTCGTGTCCTCAGTCTTGAAGATAGATGAGACAGACTATGTAAACTTAGGCCTAACACACCCTGATTTGACAACTTTTCCTTAGTGTTTAACTTCCCTGTGTGTGGAACTAAGCAGGAAGCTGACCCAGAGTTTTAAAGTAATAAGAGGGACAACAAATTGAGTTTCTTTGTCTCTTTTCTATCTTTATGTCTTCTGTCCTACTTTGTAACCATGTCTTCACCTAAGGCCTAAGGATATTCCTGGAATTAAAGGGTGTTTTTAAAGCTGTACAGAAAGCATAGACTTATCACCAACTTCAAACTCGCATTTAGTTTCCTCTCTATCATAAAAATGTCATGTATGTGTTCAAAACCACTATTCCAAGATACCAGAGTCTTCCCCACAACACAGAGAAAGGAGCAGCATCTATAGGGTAGGTTCCAGATTCTGCAGATGAGAAGGACCAGCAATGTCTGTCTGGAAGAATAGCAGTCATGTAGGGGTGGATCACACACCCTAACTCAAAAGAACCACTCAATTTCTGTATCTGCAAAACAAGAGCATGAATTCAAAACCATCAAAACCACACACTTGCATCTGTCAGATGGTTCAAGCTGCATGAGAGAACCCAAACAAGAAAATCAGAGGAGGAATTCAGACATCCAAAGCCTATTTAAATTACTTCTCTAATGAAATATAAATGAAATGGGCCTTAAGTCCCCTACTGTATGCTGGTTTATTACAAGACATACTTTGCTATTATAGCTAGTGAATGACAAACACCAAAAAAGGAAGACTTTGACATTTCAAAAACACTTATAGATGTCCTGTGGGTTAAAATTTTCGAAGGTTTTACTAGAACCTCTGTATTGTGCACTGTGTACAGATATGTCTTATGAACTTACTTTGCCATGCTGTTGTTTACACAGGCACCCGACATGTTCTCTGTTCCTTTCAGTCTGAGCACAGCAAGTTGCTATTTGACACTGATTTCCTTCACAGTGTTTGCCTTGACTGGTCTAGATCACACAATTTCAGGCAATAAACATACAAAATTATAACTGAATTCAATTAGTTCAAAAATCCAAAGTCTTACCTCCCATATAGACTGTATGCTTCTTGAGGGAAATCTGTCTGCAACTTGTACAATATGGATATTTTCTTATGATTCAAGATATGTAACAATCCACCTAATAATAAGTCTTTATCACTGGCCTCCAAGCACTTATTATCTGCTGTTATTTGAGTTAATATATGGCAGCAGGGCAGTATGAGGAAACAATGGAAGATTCCTAGGGCATTTTGTGTTGGGTTCTGTTTGGGATCATTAGTTTGGCAGCTTCCAAATATATATTTTATGAACTGTGGAAGAATACCAAGGGAGTGTTAATCTTTGGCATCATTGCTGTACAGAAAGCATAGACTTATCACCAACTTCAAACTCGCATTTAGAGTTTCCTCTCTATCATAAAAAAGTGCTGTTGTTATGCTGCATGTCATTATAGGAATGACATTGGGGCTAAAAAATGAGATGGTGGAGGTACCGCCTCAGGGTAACAATGTGCATAAAGGCTGTAGACAAACAATATATTTGTGGCACTAAATTCCACTGAGCCAGCTTCATGTCCATTGCCTTGTTTTTATTTCTTTTCTTTCTCATTATAAGACACTCAGGAGGCATGGTGAAAGTCTTGTCCTCAAGACAACCAGTAGGATCACCTCACACAGATGGATTTCCTCTCAGTGTAATGATCCTTTCCTTTGAACTTTAGGAAGGTCAGGTTTTGGGATATTGCATTTCTGTTGGATGAACTCTTATTGTTGGTAATAATTTTACAATCCACTCCCTGGTGGAGAATTTCTGGCAGTTAACATTGAGACCCAACAGTGACCATGAGAAGATCTGAGCAGTACAAGCATAAAATGAAGGAAAAGTATCAGTGTAAGTTTTCTCCATGGAATATGATGTAAAATCCAGAAACATTTTCAAAGTTCACCTAGGAGAGCATCTAAAAACAAAAGCAGAGTTTTCTTGGACTGTTTCAAAGCAGAGTTTGAAATGGATGCCTCTTGGAATAAGAACTAAAGGATCTCCTTTTACACTTTCTCAGTTTCAAGCTCAAGGGTTCAAGGGTGATGTGCCGGTTAAGTTTCCAGAGCCTATTATCAAAATGCTTTTAAAATGTACTTAGTCACCATCTGTGTGACTTTGACCAGGTTGCCTAATACTTGTTAGCATGGCTCTTTATCTGCAAATCTAGCCTATGTATACTATAATCTGAAGATTTCAAACTTCCTAATAAATAATAGACACAGAAGATGTTTATTTTTATTATGGTCTGATTTTATAATTGTTGAGAAAATCCTGCAGTGCTAGTGTGTAGGGTAGGAGGCCAGAAAGTAAGATTGACTTGGAAGCACTTTCACAAAATATAGATGAAGGAAAGAGAAAAATTTCACAGAGAAAGAGAAGGAAAGAAAAAAGTAAAGCTAATTCTGAGCTTCAGCCTGACCCTGAGTGGAGTGATTTAGTTTACCCTGACTCACAGCAAAGAAACTTGGGTTTCATAGTTCAGTACCCATTAGGCACCAGTTAAATGTCTTTTAAGTCAGTCAGAAACTCCCGGAACTTCTCTTTCCATGTGCAAGCAAAAATGGCTTTAGTAGCTTGAAGCCGCTCTTCTAACAGAAAGCACTGATGTGGCTTTTGTTAGCAGCAAAGAGCACAGTAAGAATCAGGAGAAAGGGCTGGGGAGGAGCTTAATTGTAAAAGGGTTGTCTAGCACCTGGACAGGCCTGGACTCAATCCACAGTGCTTGACAAACACACATTCAAAAGACCAGAAAAGAAGAAAAGCACTGAAAGTCTTCAGGAAAGAATCTCAGTTTATGCACACAACATGTCCTTTGTTTCACGATGTACTAGCTTTGGTTTTGAGTAGGCATCAAGAGTTTTAAGATATTTTCAGTAAAAAAATATATCACTCTGCGGTGCAATAAAGTATGTCTCATAACTTTGCTTCTGTATTAAAGAATACACAGAAAAATATTTTCCAATCCTCTGATCCTTTGTAGTTTGCCACAATTCCTCTAAAGAACATAGGCAAAGTAGCTTTCATTTGTCGCCATTCACTTTAATTCTATCCACTTCAGAGTTGGACTCAGTCAGAATCTACAGGGGCATGAAGCTACCTGGGTACAAGCACATTATTTAGAGTTTCTCTGTGTCCTGAAGCCTAACGGTAATGTCTTGCTGCAAGGATCTGCTCTGGTGAGATGACTGACCCTTAGAAACTTATTCAGTATTGTCAATGATACTGACAGTTCTTACTGGAAACAACCCACCACATGCCACATTCTTACTGGGAACTTTGTGAAGTATTTGACACAGAGAATTTTGAATGCAGATTGATAGGTTATGTCTCAAGTATAGACTGCTAAATTATCATGGCCCTATTCTAAGATGGCTGACTCCCCAAAACAAAAGCTTATCTTTCCAATGACCAGTTCCTCCTTCTTCCCCACTCCAGCCCTGAATATAACTTCTTTTTACGTTTCTCACCCACACAAGGAAGCCCCCAAGCAGATCCTTGCCTTTCACTGAACCTTTCCCTCAAACTCCGCCCCTAGCGAAAGTCCGTGAAGTCTCAGGCTCCCTGTCTCAGGTCAGAGATTCTGCCCAGCTTCCTGTCTTCAATTCCTGTGTTCAGAGTTAATAAAGGATTCCCCTCCGCCTTATTTCTGCTTCTCTGCTGTGCCGCCATCACAGCCACGGCTGCTGTCCCTAAAACCTGTCACAAATGACCTAGGAATGCAGGCATTTTTCCCATCGTAGTATCTGTGCTGGCAAAGGGAGCACATTATTCACATCTTAGAAGTGAGGATGTGCTGTATAATTTTATCTGAAAGATCCACTCCAGAGGCTCCTTTGGGATTAGACTGAAGATTTTCCTCCCTCACTTAGTTCTCCTACAGAACCTTCCTCGTTTCCTTTAGAGGAAGGCCGTGCTCCAATAAATCACTTGCATATGAATTCTCACCTCAGGCGAAGCCAACAGGGACACTCGTCCAAAAGTATGTTTTTTATCACTTATAAGAAAAGGTCAATCACAACAAATCTCAGGGTTAGTAAGGCTGTGGACCCACATTTGAACCCAGGTTAGGCTCCTTAATACAATCATGTTCTAAACACATTCTTCGTAATCTCCAAATAAGTCATTGCTTAACAGATGTCTGTATTATGCACTATATCGTGACTCTTGATAATGCCCAACTTACCACCAACTCCCTCCAACTTGAGAACAACTACCTCTGGTCCAACAATGAGCACCCTGAAAAAGATCTAGGAGTGTGATGCAGCTGTAAACCATGAGCGAAGAGTTATACCTGCTGTTAGTGCATTTACGTGACCTGAGAAGTTTGGTTCTAGTTTTCTTTTTAAAGAAAATGATTTAGATACTGCGTCTCAATGTGAGAAAGGAGAGATATGAATGAAAGCAAACACGGAAGAACAACTGGGTTCTATTTGGAAATTCAGACTATGAAATAAATCCCTGGAGCCTGTGGAACCTGGACTCTGGACTTTGTATGTGAGAGCTCGTATCTCTGCTGGCCACTTGTTTTCTGCCCATCTAACCAGCTCCATGACTGAAGTTCAATTTAAAATGAGACCTAACTGTGGATTCCATCTTCCTCCTTGTTCCTGCCTCAGTACTTGCTTTTCTGTATCACAAAGGGGACAGTCTTAACATTTTCATTGTTGAATCACAAACATTTCTGAGATCTCCTCATTAGTGGACTCAAAATACATGTTATGTGTATAGAGATTACTCCCATAAAGTTGAATCATTAGACAAATATATGTATACTATCTCAAATTGACACATTATATAACTTATGTTTAATATATGTGCAAGATAACAATAAATACACTTATCTTCACCGGAGTTATCTTGAAAAAGAGCCCGAGGCAAAGATTAAGGGCCAATGTTTTATTTGCGTGAAAATGTAGGGCAGTAAGAGTAGAGACAAAGTGGAGGGAGACAGGAAGGTGGGGAAATAGGGTGAGGGAAGACTGTCCCAGCCTTGCTTCACAATGATCTGTGTGTAACTATGGCGTAACCTGGCAGGTACACTTGCTCAGCATCATGGGCTCTCTGGACATGTGTAATGAAAAGAGGCAATCCACAGGAAGGAATAAGAAGAAGGCATTTGGTTATTTATTCATTTTCCTGTCATTCTGTGTCCCAAATCAAAGGTGGTCCCTCAGGGATTGCAAATCCCATCCTGGATTGTGGCATACTTCCTGGGAAACACTTACGATCCACTATTCCTCCTTTCCACACCAGTTGTATGATTTTGCAGTCAATTCTATTAAGTGATAAAACTATTTCTTCATCTCCCTGAGTTTAAGCTTGTGGAAAATGGCTTGGACCAGTAAAATACAGGGCACATGACTGGGCAACAACGCTAAAGTTAGAAAGCCAGATGCACTGTTCATCTCTCTTAGACTCCTGCTACCAGAAGAATGAGACTGGGGAAGCCTGATGGAAGATGAGAAGTAATGTGGGGTGCAGATAAGACACCCTTACAAAGCCCATCCCAGATGTACCCCTACTGATTCCAGTGCTGAGATTCTGATTCCTAATGGGGTGGCATTGGGAAGTGGGGCCTTTGTGAGGTGATTAGACCAGGATGGTGGGATTTGGTGGCCTTGTAATGGAGATCTCGGAGAGCTCCCTTGAGGACACAATGATGAGTCAGCCTTCTGAAACCTGGAAGTGAGCCCTTACCAGAATACAGCCATGCTGCTACACTGATCCTGGACTTCCAAAGATGAAGAATAAACTATTATTGTTCACTAGCCACCCTGCCTATGTTATTTTGCTAAAACACATTGAAAGAACTATGATAACTACCCAGCTAAGACTAAATAACTAATTCACAAAGTATGTAGGAATGAGTCAACCAAGCCAAGACCAAACCTATAGAAAATTCTAACCAACCCAGAGATTCAAAAGCAAGAATACAAGTTTATCATTATAAATCACTATACTTCTAATGTACTAGTTTCATGTAGCATTATCATAGCCATAGACTTCTGATCCAAAGTGTAACAAAAAGGTAGATATATATTATGCTAACAGATGTGGAGATAGAAAAGGCTAAATGACTTGATTAAAATCACACATTAAACATTTGATTGGAACCCAGGGATATTTAATACCGTGGTTTTAATGGCCATACTTTACAGCTTAATTTTCCCTGGATCTTTGATTTTTATCCCTTGCTGACTAATGGTTCTTAGTGGATAATTTAAAAGTGCTATCTTCCTCTTAAGATGCTATACTTCCTTTTAATTTTATGTTTTGGGATTCTGGGATTTTGTAATTAAGTAAATATTAAGTACACAAAATATTCAATGGGAAGAGGATATCATAAAGCAAAAGAGAAAGGACACCAAAAGGAAGATAATTAATACAAGTTTTACTCTGAGGGAAGAAAGACAGGTGAGACTTAGAGTAAAAATGGTCTGGACAGTGCCCCTGTGGGGTAGATGGTATCCTAGGCAGCTTGGCTATGCAGCATATAGCTCTCTGAGGTTCGAAGTTTTACATCTGCTTTCTCAGAAAATGGATATCTTCCATTTGCTTTGCCTTTTCTGTGAAAGCTGTAATAATAAATGGATTGGACAAATGTCCATAAATGTGGCTTATGACATCAATCACATGCCTTTGTCTAACGCCATACCCTAAGGACTACCAAGTACCAGGGTGAAGACCTGCTAACTACAGTCAATTAAGAGCATTTGTTGTGTTTATCCAGCTGGATTTGAAAACCAAAGCAAACTACATGCAAGGATGAGGTCAGTCAAGAAGCCTGGACCTCCAGAGGCAGGAAAGGAGTTTACATATCTGTTCTGTCCATGTGGCAGGGAAATGTGGGTCTCATTCCCATTAGTGCTAATGGAGCCAATCATATGAATCCACCACATATCAATGTGTGGCCTCTCATATTTTGATATTTTAATGCACAAAATTGCATCTCCAGAGAAAGGCTTGCCTCCCCGTAAGTGCTCCCAATTCCCATTAATGCTAATGGAACGTAGATACACACACACACACACACACACACACACACACACACACACACACCACTGTTCAGAAAAGTAGGCAAAATATAGAAGATGTTTAGGCTTTGGGTGCATCATAGCAGACTTACAAAGGCTGCAGAGATTATCTAAAATGATCTCTTTCCAGGCACACTTAAGCAGTGTCATTAGACATTTTTTCTCAGTACTATCAATAGATAATTGACCACATACTTCTTTCTAGGAGGAAGAAGCCAATGTGGAAGCATGTTGAAGTATGTCTTGAATATATGCAGAGAATAGGAGTGAATCTTTCAAGGAAGGCTACAGGGACTCGGCGGGTGCTTTAAGAGCCCTGGGCATTGTCCAGGGAAGGCCAAAGTGGGCCAGCCAGGGGAAGGTAGAGAAGGAGAGAGAGTGAAATTTCCTTTGGCAAGTGGTCCATGGGTGAGATGAGCTGATATAGATGCTGAAGGCTGCTTTTGTTGGAGAAGTGCAAGGTGAGCTAGCAAGCTGCTCACTGCTCCCCTGCCTGCACTTTTCCTTGGGGAAGATGCTCTTCTGTTATATGAAATGCATGAAAAGCATTTCTAGATTTTTCCTACTAGTTTGTAGAGAGGTCACTGATGTAAGTCTTTATATGGTCTAAGGTTATTTAAGAGATAAAATTATACAAATTAGAGATAAGGCTATGTGATCAGAATAAAAATGAATATGAAAATCTGCCAACCGTTATCTGCCTTCTCTACAAAAGTGACTGACATTTCTCCTATTGAACTAGAATTATGTCCCTCTGCTCATCTATAGTTTAAGGAAAAATCAAGCCTCAGTTAGCTACTAATGCAGTATCAAGCCTTACTTGCAGGTATGAGGAGGAACCCTAGGGGCCTCATGCCTAAAACTCTTAGCAGATGTATTTTTTGGTTTCAGTCCTTATTCTTTGTTTGCAGTAAGTGTAGAACAAAAGAGGGTTAAGAGAGATAATATATTCTTACATCTCCCAATTAACAACTCTGAGAAAGTCATTTCCTCAAAAGGCACTTGGACATGATTCAGAGGGTCATGGATGCTTTGAGGGAGAAGAAGATGTGGAGAAAAGAGAAGAAAAAACAAAGGGAACTGCAGATGGATGCAAATAAATTTTGTCTGCATTCTTCTTAGAGATTTAGGAAGAGTAAATGTGCTGTTGAGGTGGGTGGACCTCAGTGTAGGAAGCATTCTCAAAGGCTTTGCTCCACACCTTTTGAGAATCACAGTCTCATAACTACTTTGAAATGATGATGAAGGCAATGGACCTTCTCATGAGAAAATTGCATGCATACACACAGACACACACACACACACACACACACACACACACTTACATATGGTTACAGGGAGTTGGGGACATTTATTTGTAATCCTAGTGTCCAACATTGAATACTGAGACCAGGAATTGAGCCAGACTTATAGAAGAGTTTATGGTCAGATGCAACATGATTAGGACGTTCATCATGAAAAATAAATGTGGGAAGTCATCTCCCAAGCTTTCTTCCTTCTTCCCATTCTTTGTTGTTCCTTCCATTTTTATTTCCTCATATTCTGTTTTACAGTCTCATTGAGTAGCCCAGACTGGATTGAACATGTCATCTTTCAGCCTCAGCCTCTCAAGAAGCTGGGATTACAGGCATGCAGCACTTCACCTGATTTATCTCATTTCTAACAATCTCATATAGATTTGTTTTTGCAGTAATGAGGCTTTGAATGGACGTTATGAAGACTAGTGGAAATATTAGCATGCTCTGATATAAGTTACAGTGCTACTTGTTGCAAAGGGTAGGTAGAGTGAGCATGAGGGTGAGGGTGAAGTTGGTAGCAGTCCCATTAGGTGATGATGAGAAGTCCACATGTTCAATCATACATGTATCCAATGTCTCATGTATACATATGTATGTACCTACATACACACAAAGCCTGTGTTCTTGGGCATGATGGTGTTGTATCAGCATCTGAAGAATTGGTAGATCTTCAGCAACATTCCGTCATTAGGATACCAACTGCTGCAGCTTACCTGCCTTTCCACTGTGGTGGCTTCCTGAAGCAACAGCACATGTTGACAGAGCACCCACTGTACTACAGAATATCATTCCTGATCCCAGCATTTTTTCCAGCAAAGAACACCTTTCAATATCACACCTATAGGGGCAGAAATACTAGATGACCCCGTTTGTAAAACCTTTATGAGATAAAAATACTTCCATTAAATCCTTGATTGCATGGGCCTTTAAATATAAGAATAATCTTTTCAATGTGTGGCTAACGTGATTGTTTTTAGTAGCCTATTAACTGTCACGCATTGAGAAGAAGGTTTTCAAAAGTGAATAGATGTTAATCCTTCAATCAAATGTATATATTGTTAAACTCACAAGACACAGATTGTTGTGACCTCAATTACTGCAGTGCAAAATGTCTTGTTTTTACCTTTCTGTCTCTTAGAAGAGAGGAGGGTTTATTTGATTTAAAAATGACACATCAGACTGTATAATATCTTAGCTGATTTATTTTACTATTATAAAATGTTTGAATTATTTATTAAAGTTGGGTAAGGCAAGCAAGGCAAAATTTGAATTATAGATACATTTTTATTTAGGGTAGACTAACTTTGATCTTAAAAATCAAATCCTTTTGCACTCACAGGTCCACTTAAAAAAAACACTTTATAATTTAGTCCCATCATTTCAGACTGGCCAACTGTATGAAATGGTAGAAAGTGGAACAACCAACATAAAGATCTTGGCTACAAAGTCATTATTCTTAAGTATGCATACAAATGATTGTGTGACAGTCCACTTTGCAAATCACTGCTGCAGAGTTTTGATTAATCCTGTGACTGGAAAAGTAGAAAGAGAGGGCTTTGACTACACCCAGTTTGTGAAAGGATTGGTCACCACTGAACTCTTTCTTTTTAAATTTCCTAGTTCAGGGCTGAGGAGATAGCTCAGTGGAATAAGTGCTTCCCTGGCAAGTGCAAGGTCCTGAGTTCAATCCCTGGTACCACCAAAAAAAAAAAAATCCTGATTCAATGTGGCCTCTTTACCAAGGACGCTGAGTTATGGCCTATGAAAAGACAAGGGCTCCCTGGGGTAGACTTGGCATGAATGACTCTCACTTTTATTTTTTGTAATTACCCCAAACTCCAGTGTGCTATACATAAGCAACAGCCTGTATGTATGTGTTAAAAAGCTTTCCATGACTGTGACAATAAATATTCAAATAAAAGAATATATACTAAGAAAGAGTTACTTAGGCTCACGCTTTCAGAGGCTTCAGTGTCTTTAGTCCAAAGTGTCTTATTCCACTACTGTGGGCCTGCAGTGGGGCAGAATATCATGGTGGAAGGGAAAAGCTGTTCATCTCTTGCCATGTAGGAAGCAAATTACAAGTGAGAGAATCAGAGAGGAAGAGGCTGGGTTCAGCTGCAGTCCCTGGTGTCACATTCACACGATCTTTTAGTTTTATGAGATCCCACCTGTTGTTTCCTTGATCTCCAAGTAATGTTGTCAAATTATAGCTCATCAAGGAATTAATCCACTGACAAAGCCCCATGATCAGTAAGTTCTCCAAGCCCCATACCCAAAGATTGCTGCGTTGGGTAAGTCCCCCGTATGTGAGTTGTGGAGGGTAGATTCACATTGAAACCATACCAATATATAGTCAAAGAATTTCCATATGCAGCTCTGGAGGACAGGCTGGCTAGCAAACACAACCACTTTTCTTAAATACCAAGTTATTTTTCACAAGAAACATTTATTTAGGCAAATACCTGACTACAAAACTATGTTCACCATAATTTCACTCCCTGTTTCTCTTCAGTTGTGGAAAAATAATAACGATGCATAGTAAACCATAAGGTTTGGATAGCTTGTAGAGATGCATTTTAAATATCTAGAAATAGCTTAAACATAAAATAGCTGTAGCAAATGTGATCTTTTAGCCCCTATCACATTACCCTTACATATCACCTGCCAATTAATGTCTTCATGAAAAGTAGTCAAGGGCTGGCCAGATAGCTCAGCGGACTAAAGTGCCTGTTTAGGCAGAACGCAGAGGCTGGGGTTCGATCCCTGGCATGCTGTGCTGGCCCCACCCCCAGGGGATGCTGAGACTGGGATTGAGACTGGGCATGGTGTCATGGGTTTGTAATCCCAGCTCTTGAGAGGCTGAACAAAGGCAGATCACTATGAGTCAGATCTATGGAGTGAGACTCTGTAGACCCAGTACTAAATACAAAAAAAAAAAAAAGAAAAAGAAAAGAAAAAAGAAAGAAAGAAAAAGAGAAAACAAAAGTAGTCAAGCTTGCTGGAGAAGGTGATAATCAAAGATTTTCAGTTCTATACAGCAGTTTTTGCCAATTGAACATGGACTTCTACTTAGAATAAAGTCCCCAAAGAAATTGTGGCCAATACTAAGGAAGCTTGCTATGCTAAACAGTACTGTAGGTGTGGATATAAGCAAGTGTCCTTATAAATCACCATGCTCCTTGATAAAAAGAAACTGATACTCTAAGTCCCCTCCTGTGTTCTGTGGCTTTGTTCAGCTCTGGAGCTGCAGGCCATTGTGGGAAGACATGATGACACTTAAGCTAATGTGCACAAGTTCCTCATGTCAGCAGCACTATGCTTTTGATTTTCTTCCACTCTATCATTTCTAGGAAGTGGTAGGAATTACAGCGTGGTCTGAATTACAGAGAAGACATTGAAAAATCATCTTCATCATACAAACTAGACATTTCTGAAAATCATACCATAAGAATGGGAACTTGTAAATTCACCAAATTCAGGACTGAGAACACCATAAGTGGTCGGCTTCTCTGTTGCTCTAAGTATACTCCCCAACTTTCTACTTTAACACAGAAAGAAGAAATGGTGTTTGAATTACATATGACCCAAGTAAGAATTAACAAGTTTTAAATAGGACTCTGAGTGATTTCTGAATGGAGTTTAGAGGATCCATATATGTAACTCAGATAACTTTTTCTTCCGGTAATACATTGTCCAGTCCACTGTTATTCTAGCCTAAATTAAATGTGCTTCACTTTATACTTTTGTGTTTATGTTGGTGAGCATTTATTAGACAAGGTTGTAGGTAAAACTGTGAAAATATACAACCTTGAGATTTTAGAGCCGCAACACAGCAGAGTTCTAGTTTTTGCTCATGAGATTCCTACTGAGGATGTAAGCAGTAAGCCAAAGGAGAGTCTCCTTTGTACATCAACCTCTCCTCCAAGAATGATGGAGGGCATAAATATAAGCTACACACTGGCATCAAGTAGCCTCCTTAGCGGTGCAAATTCTAAGTTATGAGGAAGAGATGCATGGACTTTTCCCTGCACAAACTGAGTGTATGGTTTACCATGGGGAGGGTCCCCCAGTCCTTCCTGTGCTCAGAGACAGGGCTTCAGAAAGGTGATTGAATCATGGGAGTAGCACAGCTGGCTTGCCAGTAGGAGGTGGGATCTGCTCAGAAGAGGCTGGTCATGAGAAGCATAACCTAGAGAGTTCTTTTTCCTCCCCATGTTCTTCCCTTCTCTCTGTGCTTCCTGATGACCCTGAAGTGAGCATCTTTTCCTCAACTGTGCCTCTTGACTATGCCATTCCACCTTGGAGTCAGCCAACTATGGACTATAACCATGAATCAAAATTAACCTCCCCTCCTTTAAGTGTGAATGTGGTCTATTATGGCTCAGTGACAAGAAAGTGACTAGGACAACAAGGCTACAGACCTCTCTGTCCACTGGGCAGAACAACACCAAGAGGCAAAGAAGTGCTTAATCTTCCTGTGCTTCTGGAAGCACATTTAGGTGAAGTCTTTCAAATGACATTTAGGATCTCAAAGTAGCATTTTAACTCAAGCTGCAAAAATATCTTTCAATTTTTAATTCTTCCCACTCATGTGATAATCCCTGGATGTTACATTGCTACAAAGAAAGAAAGAAAAGGAACAGCACATCTTTTTTTTTGTTTGTTTGTTTGTTTTTTGTGATAACCAGAAGGACACAGTGGCTGGCGTCTGCAGGTCATGATTTATTGGTTCAGCAGAGCTACATACTGCATTGCTGCTTTCTTCTAAGATGCTAAGCAACAGCAGGCCTTTGAAAAAAATCTCAACTGGCTCCCACGCTGAATAGGAGAGAAGGGAAAAGTATCATCCCAGCTAGATCTGGTTGAAATGGAAATCTGCTCAGACCAAAAATAGACCTCTCATGGGGCTTTGTCTTTAAAAAAGAACACCAAGGCTCAGTAGTTCTGGGTGACATATGTTGAATCATTTAAATTTTGTTTCCCTCCACAGTTTAGTCAGAAAGTAAATGGTTTTGAAGCAGTAAAAAATAACAAAGAAAATAGAACTTTAACTCAAAAAGACAGCTCAGGAATTTCTCCCAGACCACAGCAGCCAAAGTATTTGTCAATTGGGGCCATTTTCCATTTCTCCTTCTTGCTCCTGGCACATAATTCTGTAAAACTCTATTAAATGGCAATCCTATAATATCCCACTCTGTTATCAGCCCCCATCTCTCCCAACTCATCTGGTTATTCTGTCTGGAAGTGCGTATCTCACATTTTCTACCTGCTCTTTCTATCTATAGGACATTCAAGGTCCTCTTTCAAAGCTCTTAGCTCCCCAAGGCTTTCTCTGCATGTGTTCCATGCTATGCAATTATCACTTTGTGAAATAGCATCCTTTTCTCTAGGAGCTCTTCTAAGTGGTTGAGCACTTAATCACACACTGGCTTGTTCAATAAATGTTGCAAGTGTGTTAGTCATGTCTGCTCAGGGAGGTCAATTGGTCTTCGACACACACCATTTCTCTTTTGGATTCAGTAACACCAACATGCTGTTGTAGTTTAGGTGTTTGATAGTTATTTGTTGGTTCATTACATAACTGTGTTTCCTTATTCAAATTGGAATAATGTGACTTTTCTGAGACATGTGGTTTGAACATGAATATACCGTCTAGCTGCTCTTGATGTGAAGTCTCATCCATCCACCTCCAGACGACCAGTGGAGCTGAGGCCGCGTGGAGTCCCTCGGTGGGCCAAGGACTGCTGATCCTGCTCCTGTTTGTGCTAGGACCCCAGTGCACTGTTGTCTCTGTGACACCGGGGAGGACTGCAGATGGGATTACTATTCCCAACTCTTGGTTTATGACTATGGTTACATTTCCACACTCCTCTGCATTTTATTTACTCAGCATGTGGAGTACACTCTCATTCTGCCCAATTAGGGTTGTGTACATTGCTTTGACCCAAGAGGAGTTAGTGGACACATCAGGTATAGAGAATTTAAACACACTTAATAGCTTGTTTAGATTCTTTTGCTCCATTCATTGTCTTTTTAAAAAAAAAATTATTGAGAAACAGATAGCAATGAGATCGTTTCAAAGCTGATTAATAGGAGTTTCAATAATTAATACATTGCATATTGTTATCTTCTTAGTCGTTATTCATAGTACAAGATACAGACATGATATCCTGTCCAAACACTATTAGTACAAATCTTTCTTCTCATTGAATTAAGAGAAAGTAGCTGTACATCTATCCTAACTATTCTGTATATACAGATACAAAATGGTCCTTCCTTTTTATCCCCTTTTCTTGTTTAGTGTTGTTAGAGATGTGTATTTCCTTGCCATTTAAATATTGTAGATGCATGCATTCAGTAAAATAATCCAATATAGTCAGTAGTCCATAATAGTAGTGGGTTATCCATAGGACTGGCAATGTCAAAAGTTGTTGACTTGAGCCTTTCACAGATCAGCATATTAATATGGCTTTACTTTTTATACCTCATTTTTATACTTTTCTGCTGGATTGCTAAGACTAAGATAAAGCAAGACCTATATAACAAGAAATGTAACTTTTGTATCTGATAAGATCAGTTAAGTCCCCTCAGGATTTATCCTGTTACCCTGTACCGTAGTTCACAGATCCTTTGTCAGTGTCAGCCATGTGGATGAGTTACGGCCATTGCTTGACCAATTTGCTCTCTGTGAAAGCCTGAGTGGATGTTTTATCTCCATGTGACTCTCCTTAGGTACACTCTACATCATTGATCACATTGCTCTGTGGCCCTATAATCTCCTTGATCAGAAACCCCACAAAGAAAGGCTAGCATAAAGAAATCAACCAACAACAAATGTTGGAGAGACTGTGGGGGAAAAGGAACACTTCTCCACTGCTGGTGGGAATGTAGACTGGTACCACCATTATACAAATCAGTGTGAAGACTCCTTAAACACCTAGGACTGGAAATCCCATTCAAGTCAGCTATCCCTCTACTGGGAATTTTCCCAGAGGAACTGAAAGCATCATATCATAGTGATATATGTGTACCTATGTTTATAGCAGTACAATTTGTGATAGCCAAATCTTGGAAACAACGAAGATGCCCATCACCTGAAGAATGGATGAAAAAGATGTGGTATTTTTGTACAATGGAGTATTACTCAGCTATAAAGAATGATAAGCTTAAAGCATTTGTATTTAAGTGGATTCCACTTGAATATATACTCATAAGTGAGGTGAACCAGACCCACATGTGTCAATATTGTGTAGTCTCCCTAGTATAAGAAGTCAAAAGAAGAAATACAAATAGAAAGGTATAACACAATTAAAAGGAAAGCTAGAAATTGATGATTAGATGATGAGAGGACAAGGAGAAAAGCTAGGAAAAATGACAGGGGCAAAGCCATACATTTATACACACAAGATGGTTAAGGCAATGATCCTGAACAATATCAGCAGGTTTTCAAAACGAGCAGTTAATTGGTAGGATTCTCACCCTGACTATCTATATATGCTGATACCTGTGAACTAAGCAACTACATTGAAGAAAGCAATATGTAATAGAAGGGTCACTCTTGGAATTCCTGTCATTCTGGTGTTCTAAATACTTTCTGCTTGTCATGACATACCAATTATTACCATACTGTCTCTCAAGTAAATGTTTGTTTAAAAAAGGGTAATAAATGAAAAAAAGAGACAAGAAAAAAGTCACAGGACTGTCCTGCTACAATGTTGTATATGGTTAGATTTCTAAATTTCTATGTAAAAATATGTAATTGTTTATTCATAGTTTAAAAATAGTTTTATTTTTTTAAATTTTTTCTCCATATTCTGTAGAGACTTAAATTTTAACATATCAATACTAGATGGAAAATATCTGTTCCATGTTATGCCTAAGATGTTTGTTATTCAAACAGATAGTGAGGTTAAACCAAACTTCATATGTTGTAGGGTAATAATAAGCTTCTCTTCTGGAGGGATAACAACCTAAGTTTGCAGACCAAAAATTAGAGAAAAAGAAGGGCTGCAAGGACAGCCAACATTTTGGCCCTAGCCTTTCAAGGTCAGTGAAGACTCAGGACATAGGAGAACCTATACTGCAACATCCACTTGTTGTCTTGAGAGGAATTTGATTTGGTAATTATCTGTTTTCAAAATGACAAAACACATATGGAATGGACTTGAATGTAATCAGAAGTTCATAGCTCATCCTATCCCATCTAAATCAAGTACATCTAGAACAAAGTATGAAAATAGAAACTAATGTGATTTGGACTATGGGACATTTCAATAGTTCAAATCTAGTAGTAGGCACTGTGTGATCAGATATCCGGGATATGGAGACTTCAAGGATTAAATTGGCAGTCAAGAAGTAGCTACTGGCTTGAAGAAAGAAATAGAAATACTGGAAGAAGACAGCGTTCTGTATAAAAGTACTTGCTCTCCTATGGGTGATCAGGTGGGGTGCTGTCCTTTCAGAGTAAAAGATAGAGGTGCATTTCTTTTTCATCCAAACAATATTAGTACAAACCTTTCTTCTCAAAGAACTAAGAGCAACTAGTCAGCTGTCTTAACTAATATATATATATATATATATATATATATATATGTGTGTGTGTGTGTGTGTGTATTAGTTAATATCTATCTGTCTATAACTTTTCCCTTTCCCCCATCACAATTTCAGCATTTATTTTTAACATTGACACTGTGAGTAATATAACATTTTATTTAAATTGGAAGCTTCTCATCTGGTAGTTTTCTAGTCAGGTCTTTGTCATAATGGTTGCAAAATAATGATATTCTAGTTTGAGCTTTGAGCTGCATCTACTGGTTAGTAATCAGCACTCTTTAAGCAAGGTCTTTCCTTCTTTCCTATTTATTTATTGATTTTTTTCCCAGCTCTTCTAAATAGTAACTTATAGATTACAGTCTTAAATATTTTCTACTTATATTAGTTGGCTGGCAAGAGCTCCTTCAGACCAGTTCCTGTACCTTTGTTGTGGCACACCTTTTTTTTTAAGTACACATATGTTTTACTTGCTAATACAAAAGTGCTAGCTGTAACAGCAAACTCGCATTGACTATTCTCTAGGACTACATGACAAAAACTCACAAACTCAGAAGAGATCAACTTTTAGAACTTCTATCTCCTTTCATTTTTTGTTATAAGCAACTCTATTATTACCTAGACCTTTGCAAAAGCTTTCATATCAGCTACACAATGCGTACAAAAATTTCCTCCCACTCAGAAGTGGGCTTACTGACTCAGTACTTCAGCACCAAAGCCTGCTCATATTCTTGTTCAGAGCTCACTCTGCAGGGGTTTCTGGTAATTTGAAATCAATGAATGGTTAAGCTAAAAGATCAACAGGCAACAGACTATGACTCACGGATTCAGACAGGAGTATGTGCTGACCATAATATCCTGTAGTAAATGTGAAGCTTGGGTAAGAAATGAAAGATGATTCAGAGAGCTCTCACTCTCTTGGTAAAGTTCTCCTTGTCTCTACGATCTTGGTCCAAGATGTCCCCATTAGACATCAGTTGGAGCATAGTTTCTCATGTCTCATCCTCAGGGGGTGGATAGCAAGGGATAATTAAAGAAATAAATCATCACACTATGTTTCATTTGAAAAGCCCTAGGATATTGTTATTTAGGGTAAGAATCCAACACATACACAGGGGGCACTTTTGATACCTCATCTAGCTCCCCTGTACCAGGAGGGTGCACTCATGCTGTGTCATACCCCGTGTTGTGAGTGCTGACATCTAAACATTCACAGCTCTTCTCTAGAGAGAAGCCAGTGGGAGCTGCTGTGCCCAAGAGGCTACACTTGACCCCAAACTAACTTGAATTCAAGGAAACAGACATTATCTCAAACTGGTACCAAATATGTGGTATACTTTATGCTACAAGTGGGATCGAACTGGACTCTGGGGAAGCCACTGCCTCTCTCAGCCAATTCTCTTGCCCCATCTGATCCTTCCTTCCCTGTGAGACTTCTCCCAATTTCATTCTCCATAAATCACATGACTCAGGGCACAGATTCTTGTCTGAGTCTCTGCTTTCAGGCAATCCAACCTAAGGCCACACATGTCAACTTAATATGGGAACTATTTGGATGTTATAAATAATCTCATGTGTAAGTTATTTTCAAAAATAGTCAGAAAGACATATCTTTGACATGAATCACTTGAAAATGTTTAAATGATTCTTCAACTTATGAGTACTAATGTCTGCTTAAGAGAATCATGGTCTCCCTGATAGAACCCTCAAGGTTATCTTTGACTCTTTTTCCTTCTAATCTGCCTTTGACCAGATGGCCTCTTCTGGCCTCAAAATCCTTCACTTCTGCAGCCCCCTTTCTACTCCCATTCATGGCCTAGCCCTGACATGTTTCCCTCCCCTGCTCTTCACCTTCCCCACCACATCCTCCTTGCAGGCCACCCTCTCACACAGGTAGGGCCTGTGCTGCTCTAAAATGCTTTCTCCCCCTTCTTCTCTGCATCCAGTGGTCTGTCAGGCACAAGCAGCTTTTATACATTCAAGGAATGCACTGAAAAATCTGTTTATTTCCACCTTTCATATTTTTGTGCTTGATTTCCCTCCACTCAGTTTCTCCCTGACTATCTTTGCTTCTTAAAGTCCTATGAAAACTCAGTTCAAATACTTCTGTCTTTATGAAACCTTCAAAGAGTCCCTGAATCAAAACCAATTTGTCTTTCTTCCATGTTCCCCAGGGCATGTATTTGTTTCTCTAACATGTCACTTCCCATATGCTCCTTGTTATTTTATTGCCAGTGAATGCATCTAAGTATTTTGTGGTGCTATCAGTTGCTGGCGGGAAGTAACTGTACCTTATCCCCTCCATCCCCATTATTTACCTCTTCTCATTCGCAGTCCACACCTTCTGCCCCCATATGAACTTTGAGGTTCATCTAGTTTACCTACATCCTGTGGGGTCAGCAAAAGATACCTGCAGGAAACAAGGTGTGCATGCGGCCGTGCCCCAAATCGTTCTGTTTGTATGACACATCATGCTGCTTGAATTCTTGGCTTTGGAGGTAACCACTGTTTTCCCACTCCTTACTCCATCTAACTTAGTGACCATTACCACTGTCCTTTCTAAAGTTTTGTATTTGGTTTCCAGTTTGGCTCTGGGCTCAATCAATTTTGATACCCTCTTCAGCCACGAGTGAGAGTTGTTTTTCCAAAACACAACCCTCCTGGAGACTACATAACTTTGTGCTCTGGAGCCTATGGGAATACTCATCTTTGCTTGCTTTCCACAGTGTTCAGGCTATCATGGTGATTTCCTTTTAAGTGTCTTTTTAGTAAAGCAGAAGGGTAAAGCCTTGTCTATTGTGAACTCTACACTGTGAGCCTCTGGTTTTGCCTTGAATTTTCCTGGTGAGCTTTTTGGTCAGGGGTGGGAGAAATACTCAGTTTCTTCAGTCCCTCTCTGCTGTTCCTCTTCTGCTTCCCTCTACTGGTCATGAAACTTTCTCCTCTGGGAACAATGTTTGAGAAGCATTATGGTTTATGTCTAGTTGTCCTCCTAAAGCCTCATACAGTCATGGGGCAGAGAACGTCTACAGTTTGTGATTAACTCATGATCCACTGGGATTATGAGTGTGAGTGCTTCCGGGATTATTGATGTGAATGCTACATTCAGCCTGGGGCAGATACCCAGAATCCAATCTAAGAGAGACAGACTTCCTCTCAGTTACCATTGTTCCTGTCATTTCTCCCTTGTTGCTCTCTGCTCTTCGCTACGGCCATGAAACGTTGCCCTCTTCCATGTTCCAGTCTGGCTTGGAGCCAGCTGACTATGAGCTGAAACCTCTAATACCTGTGAGCTAAATAAACCTTTCCTTCCTTCACTTTGGGTGGTAGGTACTTGTCCCAGCAATGAGAGAAGAGTAACTGAGACAAGAAGAAATGTCTATCTTATTAAGCGTTGGCACTGTGGCTACAAATGATAGAATATGAAACTCACCTGGCTTGAAACAAAATATAGAATTAATTTGTTCTCAAAAATTGAAACTGTCCTGGTGGATCTGAGCTTAAGTATTGCAAAACTTGGACATTATAACCATGTTGTCAGACTTCTGTACCATTTTATCCATTGGCAGCATTTTTGTCCATGTCAGATTTAATCTCAGGAAGGCTGCTCCATACAAAACAGGATTTACATCTTATTAACGTGGACACCCTGAGAGTTCCATCTTCACACATTTTGGCCTGAATTATCAGACTCATTGTGGTTAGTGCCCCCTTTTGAATTAAATCCCTCCATCAGAAGAGTAAGACTGACTGAGGAAGTTGGAGTCATGAGGCTGTCTCTGGAGCTCAAAGACAAGGCTGATTCCACCAAACTGTGTGTAGCCACACCATACAGCAATGAGGAAGAGGTTGTTTGCTAAAGGCAAAGTCAATGTCCAATTCCGAAGAAAGGGGGATGGATGCAGAAAGTCTCAAGTAATAAGCACTATCCGAAGAAAGGGGGATGGATGCAGAAAGTCTCAAGTAATAAGCACTATCCGAAGAAAGGGGGATGGATGCAGAATGTCTCAAGTAATAAGCACTATATATTTTTCTGTGCCTCCTCATGAGATCTACAGCCACTTGGAACTAAAGTATCAGGATTGCTCCCAGGTAGACTCTGAACTTGAGCTTGGCTCACTAAGAGGCAACCCCGTGGAGTTGGGCCAATCATTGAGACTCTCTAATAAATGAGAAGTTTAAACCAATTGATTTTAAACCTTCTTTTATGTGTAAATTACATATTTCACGTTGGATCAGCATTTTTAATTTACTTTATTCAGGTGGTTATTTGCATTTATTCTATATTATGTTTTTCATTACTCCTTTCTCCCATCAGATAGCCAGGTTGAGAGAATTTCCTTTCCTAGAGGATTTCATGAGGCTAAAAGGGTTTTTGAAAAGCAGAGCCTCTATTCTTCCTTGTAACATCCTGAAGGGATTTATGCTAGAGAGACAGGAGAGAGCATTAAGAAGACGCTAGAGACTAGGATATTTCCCCAAATGGGTAGGCTGCTCTGGACACGGGATGCTCCTTTTCTCTCAGGAAAAATCTGCAATATTTCCTTCTTCACCGTGCTCTTTCTGTGGCCTTAGTTACCTGTAGCCAACCACTGTCCAAAAATATTTAATGGAAAATTGTAGAAATAAGCACTAAGTTTTAAATTATGTGCTGTTTGAGTCACACTGTGAACTGTAACACCAACCTTACTCTGTCCCACCCTGTATATCCATCATCTCCCTACCCTCCACACGATATATGAGTGGGGGTGACTCTCTGGCATACTCATTGTTTGTTTTCCTTTTAAGACAAAAAATGTCTTTTTTTATGAATTCATTTTTTTGCTAAACTAAAACTTCAGTATTCAGATTCAATTGCAGTACTGTCACTTTGCAATAAATAAGTAGGTTTGAGATTGTAGTTTGGGCATTTGTTGAACAAAAGTTTGCTATGCACATTCACCACTCTGTGGTCAGTTAGGTGACCTTTGGCCTCTGGTCAAATTTAGTGATCTTCCTTGGGATTACCTCCAGTAACTCTTGATTTACTTAATAATGGTCCCCAAACAAGAGCATAGCGATGCTTCCAAATTAGATTTACAAAGCTAAAAGTGCATTGCATTTTATACTTCAACAAGTATTTAGTAATTGCAAATGCTTAGTTTCTGACATCCCAGAAATTGGGAACTCAAAGTCAGGTTGAAGTTGACTTGTGAAAAAATAAACTTGCACATGCGAGTTTTTTATTGAAATTCTTGCCTATTGCTTAAGTGTTTGTTACCTTAGCAAGAAGCTGGTTGCTCAGGTGCTTCACTAACCAGGAGACAAGAAAAGATCAGTGAGCCTCCTCCTACTGCCCAAGGCCCATACCAGCCCCCACAGTCACAGGGAGCTCAGGGAAGAGTAGCCTCGAGTCTTGTACTCCAAAGCAGCTTCTCACGGATTGGCAGGAAAATCTGTGTGGCACTCCCAATGAAATGGAGCTTAATTTTTCCATGGTGGGCTGAAAGTTTTTAAATCTGTCTAAAATTTTTGTTCCAGATCATGGCATACCAATTATTGCTATACTGTCTCCCAAGTAAAAGCTTGTTTTTTTTTTTTAAAGGTAATAAATGAAAAAAAAGACACAAGAAAAATAAAATATCACAGGACTGTCCTGTTACAATGCTGTGTATGGTTAGATTTCTAAATTTCTGTGTAAAAA
>NW_004524636.1:11214333-11217037 GCF_000260255.1 Octodon degus
GCTGGGGATCAAACCCCGGTATCCTGCTCCTGACTGACTTTGCTGAGCAGGAGCTTAAACAACTGCGCTAAAGGCAGGCCCCCCAGGATTTATTTTTCTGACATTTCTCCATTGTCTCTTTTTTTTCTGATGGAAGCTTTTTTATAATATTCTCTTTTTCTGTTTATAATCATATACCAGTTCTCATTCTGTATGTTGTTACTTTGTACCTTTCTGTTTCTTAATCTGTTTTGTAAGCGATTTGTTAAATTCATTATTTTATCTAAAAACACAATATACATATGTGCTGATATCTTTTATTTTATAATTACTATTTCAATAATTTTTCCTTAATCTTAATTATTTCAATTTCTTTTCCAGAGTAAATTAACTACTGTTTTATAAAAATTTGAGAGGTATATTCGCATAATTTATCATCATTTTCTCTTCTATAATATATATATGAACTTCCTGTTAGTGGTACATTCAGCTATGTTTCATAAGTTTTCATTTCAAGCTACTTTCTGTTTTTCCCTTATGTATAGTAATTTAAAAGTACAATATTTAACATCTACATATATAAAAACAAATATTTTGCTGTTCTTTCTGACTTCTAGCTGAGTTTGACACTGCCTTGAGAACATACTGTGTTTGTAACAAGCACACAACCCACTTTTGTGTGCATGTCCTTGGAATAATATTAGCAAGGTGTTGGCTGCCGTACAAGTGCCAATTCGGTGAGCTTTATTAATTAGATCACAGACTTTTGCTAAGTCTATTGTTTGTCTGCTTTTTATTATCTAGAGAGAGTTGTATTGGAATCTTCTCTGAGTGCATTAGCATCGTACAGAAAGGGACTTGTGCATTTTCCTTTTCTTTTCTACTATATTACACCTTACACACTTTGAAGCTCTATTAGGAGCTACTAGGTTGCTCTGTTTATTACAAAGTTTTATGAGTATCATAAGGCTTTACCTTTTCCTGACATTATAATTCATAAATCACTGAAAGCAGAAACATACAAAACTGCAATGTGTAGCAGTATATTAGCTTATAACTGATTGGAGAAACCAATATTAGCCCGTCTGAATCCTCAGTCTTCTGCTCTCCTCTCCTGAGCTAAAGAAACATGTCACCCACCACCTTCTGGACCAAAAGCAGATCCCAGCTTCTGTCAGTTTTATAATTAAGGTTTTCTATTTAGAATTACATATTTCCCAGTAAAAGTTTTGCATCATCACCCAAAGAACCTCTCAATCTCTAAACTTGATTATTTTTGTCTTTAAGTCCTTTAAATTCATTTTATTATAGTCATAACCAATATCATTTGGTTGACATGTACCATATGTATTTTTCTCAATGTCTTTACATATCTTCTGTGATATCAAAGGAAGATAATTATTAGTGGATGTGGGGCAATAATAAAACCTTAGTATAGAAAATACTTTTATACTAAGTAGTAGTTTTAGTGGAAAATAATCCCAAAAAAATTAGAAAACCACTGAAATCTAAGTGTCTTCCTCTCCAAAGGCTTATCTTGCCACATCTTCACTCTGTTTTTCCACTGTTTCCATTATTCCTTTTCAACATTTTTACCTTGTTTAGTATGTGGGGGGCCTAACTAAGCTACCAGAAAACATGACTTTTGAGCATGAAGATTATTAAACTGGAGGCAAGTACTGTAGGAAGCAGATGCAAAAATATTCTCTGTCATCTCACTTCCCACAAATTAGGACATAAACATCCAAAGAAGAAAGATATCCCCCATCCACTTCTTCAAGGGAGAATTGAGCTAGACCAGGTATCTCTATCAATGATGGTTTGTTGACTCTGTAGGCAAGGAGATGGCAAATAAAGGAATCTACATATACAAACTTTACTATCATGATCTATATTTGTTATTTATTAGCCAATACCACAAGTTGCCACCCCAGAGACACAAAATTGTTTTATTTTTATTTATTTTGCTATTATATATGCATTTTCTGGTCTTTGTAGAAGATGCTACATAGGTCAGCACCCAAGGACACCTCTCTGAGGACTACTCATACCCTGGGGAATCTCCCATAGGGATAATAAATGTGTATGTTGAGAAACTTCTGTGTATGTTTCTTTAATCTGTCTTCTGTTCCAGTGAGTCCATTCCAACTATGAATTTATGAGCATTGTGGAAAAATCTATTTTACTTTCTTTCCAATAAGACTTTAGCATGGTATGGTAGGGAAGTGTCACATTTACTCCTTTATCTGTGAAGACTCAACACTATTCATATGTAAGATGATCAACAAATTAACAGGAAATGATAAATTTATTAACATGAAGAAAGACAGGAGCCATATACAGAGTATGAGACTCAAATAATGAGTCAAGACTGAAACTTATAGAAGAACTAAACAGAGGGACGGAGCTGGGCTCCTAGAGTGGAGGCAGATGTAAAGGGCTGTGGACAGTTTGTGTGGACTATACAGACAGCAGGGATTTTTGTTAGCAAACAAAGCCTGTGGTCACTTCTGTCTGGGCCAAAGATCAGACTCCTAATCTCTTCTTGCTATTAAAAGATTCTTCCTTCTTCCTAGGCAAAAATAAAAAGAGGTGAAATGGAAAAGGCTACTTTTATCACATTGTCTGTGTACCGCACTCCTGTTGATTTTGTTCGCTCATGTAAATATCTTTTACGAAAGGGCAGCCTTCCAGAGCCATCCCTGTATCTGCAGAGCTCTGCACT
>NW_004524636.1:11217137-11217661 GCF_000260255.1 Octodon degus
TGATTTGTTCTAGTGGTGTTTGTAAATAGGATATCAAGTCCGCATCTTGTACAGCAATTAACCACTAAGAAGAATGTATGCAGTATGTTAGTTATTGTAACTGTCCTAGCGATTTGATTTGAAACTGTCTCATTGCTATTTGTTTATCAATAAAATTATGAAAAAAAGAAATTAAATATATATAATTTCCTGTTTATTTCTTAGTTATGGGCTTAGATTGTGCAAACTACTCCACTCTGGATTTTCATCACAATTGAAAAATCTTCAGCTATCATGGCTTGAGTAAGTTTAATCTGTATCCTTTTTCCTCTCTTTTGACATTTTCCTGGTTTAGGCTGCACAAAGATGTTCCACAGCTTATTGATGCTATGCAGTTTCAACACTCAGACTTAATGTTAACACTCAGCGTTAATATCGACATTGCATCCTTGATCCCAGCGTCACACGTGCAGGTTTATCCATGTCTGAAAAGCCCTGCCTATGACTGCGTGAGGCTTTGTGGGGACATCTGGATACAAATCATA
>NW_004524636.1:11217761-11225559 GCF_000260255.1 Octodon degus
GTACTATGAATAACCACTAAGAAGACAACAATATGTAATGTATTAATTATTGAAACTGTCCTATTAATCAGTTTTGAAACTCTCTCATTGATATCTGTTTCTCAATAGAATTAATAAAAAAAATTTAGTCCCAGATATAGACAATAGAACCATTCCATATTTGAGATAACAAAACTATCTATAATACAATACAATGTATTGTATCCAGGTCAAAATGCATTAGTTACGTGTGACTGAGAACTGAATTGTATATATTTTTATTTATTATTTTTATGTTTTATTTTTGTACCAGAGATCAAATTCTGGACCTTGCACTGCCAGGCAGGCGCTCATGCTACTGAGCTTTCTCTGTGGCCCGAGAATTGAATTTTATATTTTATTTTCTTTTACCTTAGTCGTACATAGATAATGAGTATGATGTTGGGCAGTACAGATTTAGAGAATAAAAGAACCAGGAAACACATATTCATGGGGAAAAGTGTATATGGCAAGAGAATTTTTTGAAGAACATTTAGCATTTCATATTTATAAATAAAATTTAATTATTCACATGAGCACCTTTTCAGGGAAGTTGATCTGGATGTCATTTTACAGACAAGAGGGCAATATAACCTTGCAGCATATGATTAGTAAAAGGCCAAGTGGAATTAAAATCCACGCATGACTGAGTCCTCAGTCTATGATCTCTGTCATACAATTCAAGAAAGTTCCTTCTAATGCTTCTTTGTTGGCCGGAAGGCACGATGAAAATATTCTTGTCATTCTTTTAGCAATTGGTTATTCAAGGAAAGAATAAAGACTTCATTCTGCATGGGCTTCCCTTCTTAAACCTGAAGAGTTCTGCACTCTGACATCTATTTATTTTCATAATTATAGTAACAGAGAGGGAATAAAAAATAAAATTCAAGCAATTACATGTAGAAGGACCAAAGTGGCTATTATGCTAAAAGCACATTTTAATTTTATTTACCATGATTGCTAAGAAAGGACCAGAGTGCAAGAGCTGGGGTGTGGCCTGTGTAGCAAAGCTTTGAACTGCAAAGACCCATGAATATATTTTTAATTATTTGAGCCTCACATAAGTGCCTTATATAAAACTATTACTTAGGATAATATATAATGTATTTCTATGGCTTTATCGAAAGACAAGGACTAGTCATTAACAATTACTGTTGTATTTGTGATATATTAATTTATTATTTATTATAATATGTTAGATACAGTTGTCAGAAACCTAAAATGACTCTTTATCCCCCTAATACAAATATGGCTAACACTCCGACTAATGCTAGTAGGTATAGAGGAAGGAATTATAATTGATGGAATCTCAGTGACATTTGGTAATAAAAATAGGGAAAAAACACTTTTATTTATTTATTTATTTAGTATTTTAGGGAAGGGCCTACAGGGTGTTCAGGGTCTCACTATTAGATCGGATTCATAGTGATCTACCTGTTTACAGCTTCCCAAGAGCTGGGCTTACAGGTGCACGCCACCATGCCCAGTCTCAATTACCATCTCAGCATGCTGGCAAGGGGTAGGGCAGCATGGCAGGTCTGTGGCCCGAGAATTGAATTTTATATTTTATTTTCTTTTACCTTAGTCGTACATAGATAATGAGTATGGATCGAACCCCTGGCCCCTGCACCTGCTTGCAGGCGGTTTAATCTGCTGAGCTATTTGGCCAGCATGAAAAACACTTTCTCATTTGAAATGAAACTACTTTTTTACATTTCTATTGTGGATAATGTTCTGTTTATAATTTGCTAACTTAGTCATCTCGATGTTAATGCATTTACTTATAATGATCTTTTGCAATTGTGATTAATAAGTCACAAAGCAATGCAGAGGAAACTACCACTAACACTTTACTCAGCCTCTCCCGATATGAGCATATCGAATAATAGTACAGTACCAGAACTCGGAAGTTATAATAGTGCTATTCCCAAATTATTTGAGATTTCTTTGGCTATACATGCACGTGTGTGTGTGTGTGTGTGTGTGTGTGTGTGTGTACAATTTGATCATAAGTATAGCTCTCTGCATCCACCACCATAATCAAAACGCAGAACTCTCCTCAGAAGACTCTTTCCTGCCACCTCTTTTAACCTGCCCACTCTTTTTCCTTATTTTGTAATCCCTGTAAACTATGAATCTGAATGTGTTCTCAGTTTAAGTGTATTTCAGAAATGTCACATAAAGGAGTTGCATGCTTTTGACATTGGCTGTTTACATTCTGCATAATTTCCTTTGTGGTATTCTCAAGTTATGTGTGTTAACAATGATTGTTTTTCTGTTGTTGCCAAGTGGCTTTCTAAAGTATCGATGTATGACAATTTGTTTAACAATTCACCTGTTATACGATACTTAAGGGTAGTGTCTACTGATTTCTGTCTCACTAAAGTTAGATCTGAAGAGATTAAGCTTTGAGTTTGTTGATTATGGAACAGGGTCTCAGATTGAGGAGTGCTGGCTTTGAGTAAAGAGATTCAGGCTGAGGCAGCCACATGGGGGTCTCCTGGCTAGAAGATGTGATTGTGACCCTCCTGGATGTTTGCAGATGCTTCTGTGAAGAATAAAGCCTTAACTGTGTCATGCATTGGAGCAACCCCATTTAAACTTTATGCCCTCAATTTGTAGAAATGTAGATTCATTCAGCGTTTGCTTATATGAAAGTATACATAAATCTACAAATGTTGTAAAAATGTACATTTTAACTCTAAATATCTTGTTGAAGCCTGAGCTTTGCATCTCTAACAAACCCCCTCACAGTGGTGGTGGTGGTGCTGCTGCACCATGGCCTTCTGAACAACAGGGGCAAAATGAAAAGCAACATCCTCTCATAACTTAGAATACTTTGCTTCCTTTATACAGGCTATAGGTGAAGGAATCAAGGTGAAGGATGGAAAGTGCACTGGAGGAATGCAGAGACTCAGGTATGCCACTTAGAGGCAAGAGGACAGACAGGTGTGACAGCCAGCCTGACATCCTAGTGGGTCAGCTGGCATTACCAAGTGGAAACTGCACGTGGTCTTCCAGGAGCAGAGGTTAGTGACCTACAAGCCACACAAAAGAATACACTGATTTTTTTATGAGTAGAATATATTTATTGAGGGAAAGAAAGCTCCTGTCCAAGATAGGGACAGTATGAGTGCCCGAGAGGGTTGTTCCCCAATGCACTGATTGAATGTTGGGGAATCTCTATAGTGCCAGCTCTTGAATACCTTCAGTCTCCTGCATGGATGTTGGAAGTCCATCTAAGAAGGCTTCCTAGGAATACTGGGCAAAACTCAGCATGAGTGACAGAGTAGATTTCTGGGTACCCTCAGTGAGGTAGAGCAGGGTACGGCTTCCTGTGTGCAGTGTTGACTCAGGAAACTATTTTTCTGCCTTCATGCAGGGATGTGGGTACACTGATTCCAGATCATATTAATAGATCTCATTTAATTAAGCCAGTGGGCTGAAGACTGAATTTCAAAACAAGAATTATGAGCAATGTTTTGGAATTGCTATTGCTTTCAAGTAGTGTCATAACCAATGTTAAAACTAGGTGATGGTTCGTCACATCTATAGAATGGGTGGGTAGAAGGGTAGTTAACTAGCTGATTTGCCAAATGGCCAAATAGTAACTATGTTAAGCTTCCTGATCATACATTTCTTTCATACTCCCTAAACTATGTTGTTAATACAGAAGTAGCTACAAATAACATGGAAATGATCAAGGATAGCTGTGTTCCAGTGAAATATTACATATGCACAACAACATTTTTAATTTCATATAGTTTTCTTATGCCATGGAACACTGTTCATCTTTTGATTTTTTAAAATTGTTTAATACTGTAAAAATTATCCTTAGTTCAGAGGCCACCCAATGTACATAGCAGCCTACTTTGGGTTTTGGCGTTTTGTTGGCCAATCCCTGGTCTAGATGGACCTCAAAATGCCAGAGTTCTGGAGTGCAAAGATTTTGTTCTCACTTGGCATCTTCTGAGCAATGACATCCTCCAGCCAAGGAGAACAACCTCGCCTTCCCCAAGTAAATCCTGCTGAAGTGCATGTGGGAGCCAGAGGATGTTTCGCTGGGTTTCGCTCTGCTGGAAGGAACAAGCCTGCTTTCTGCTTCTGGGACAATTAGGGTCTGAGCTGATAAGGTTTGCCTTTCTCAGACTCCAAGCAGAAGATGCAGTCCATGTTCCAAATCCTCCATCGCCTCCACTGATTTCCCCTCATGCTTGGCTGTCAGTCTATTCATCTATCCTCATTTATTGAGCAGGCTGATTGTGCTTGTGGACAGACATCCTGCAAGGTAATCCTTTGTGAAGCCAAATTTCATGGTGCTTTGAGTTATCAGGATGCGTGGTTAAAGCTTTCCTTGTGTCTTTTCCTTGCTTCTTGCATGAACACTGTGAGCACCAAACCTGTGCTGTCAGTGACAGATATCAGTATGCCTCATTGTCTAATAATCAATATTAGGAGTTATTGCAAACACACATATTCCCTGGGTGCATAATTAAAGTGGATCTGTCCCTGACTGAGGTTTTAACCTTTCCTCTACTTTCATCTCATCAGTGGAGTTTCTTACATCAGAACAAGGGGGCAGAAAATGGTTTGATCCTTGTTGAAAGAAGAAGAAATAAAAAAGGAAAGTCTTTGAGTACTCCCCTGCATAGGTTTCTGTCTGAGATAGAAGGCTTATGCACAGTGAAAGCTCTGCAATTTGTTCAGGCTTTCAACTATTTATATGAAATCTTTGTTTTATTCTAGAATATATGTACGTGATATAGACTTAATTTGCTGCATTTGCAGGTATTCTGATGCATCCCAAGACCTAGATTCGGGCTGAGAACTGTAAAGTATAACCAGGACAAAAAAAATTGGCTTCAGAGAGAATTAATAATCCAGTGTTAGCAAATAATATACTACTACCAGCAAATAATGCATCAAACATAACAACTTCTAATAGAGATATTATAAAATTCATTTATTATGTTCTCATATTCATATGTGAAGAACTAGGGGGTGAGTGTTGGAAAATAACTAGGTCAAGAGATTGATATTCTCTTTTTAAAATGTATTGAGTACAGGGTCTACAGGATGTCATTACACAGATCTGACTCATAGTTATCCTTCCTGTTTTTCAGCCTCCCAAGCTCTGGGTTTACAGGCATCTCTCATTCACCATCTCAGCATGCTCTGGGGGTGTGGCAGGAACAGCAGACCAAGAATTGAACCCCTGGGCCCTGCATCTGCCTGAAAAGGCATTTTAATCTGCTTAGCTATCTGGCAGGCCCAAACCAGTTGATATTCTTATGAATGTGATCTATACCCTTAAAAAAATGTCAGAAAGCTCCTTTGCCTGACGTCAGAATAGGACAAGAATTGGGCAGTCTGCAATCTAAAAGCCCCTCATAAGAACCCAACCATAGTTACGGAGCTCCAATTTCTAGACTTATGAAAACTAAATGAAAAATAAAGATAAATTCAAAATAAAACAAACTTCTATAGTTTATTAGCTACCCAATTAAGGCATTTTATTACAGGATCCTGAATAAAAAAATGCAGATTCCAAGAAATAGGGAAAAACCAGGTGAAATGCAATTTACAGAAGCAGTGCATTAAAAATGAGATTATACAAATAGTTTCCAACTTAAAATGAGGAATCACTTTGTTTGGATTAAATTAATAACAATCAAAAGAATACAAGTTATTAAAATCACAGTTATATTGAACTAAACACCTAGAGAATCAGCCAGAATAATAGTGATATCACCAGTTCCCAGCAAGTATAAAGAGAAATGGGGTCGCTCCTACATTGTCAGTGAGAATGTGGAAAGATGAAGTCACTCTGGTAAGCAGTCTGACAATTCTTCATAAAGTTAAGTCTATAACTGCGTTGTGACTCAGAAATTGTGCACTTGTACATTTATCTTGGGGAAATGTAAATTGTGTTCACAAAAAAGCATAAATGCAAATGTTCATAGTAATTTTGTCCCTAATAGCCCAAACAGGAAACAATACAGATGTAATTCAAGAAGTAAATTGTTAAACAAACTGGGTTATATTTTTGCCATGGATACTACCCAGTATGAACAAGGGAACAAGCAATTGATACATGGGACACACTATATTGCCAAAGAAGCTTTGCTCAAGGAAAACAGGAAGTCTACATGCTGACGTACTGCATGAGTGAGTTTATACGACATTCATGAATGTCAAAATTAAAGAACAGAGAAGAAATTAGTTGTCCCGTGGAATGAAGGATAGATGACTACAGAAAGAAAGTGAGTGTGGTATTGTCACTTTGGGGTGACAATAATGTGCTCTTTCTTCATGATATACATACCTACATCCTAGTGCTGATATACTGACATTGTCTAACATGTCAACATAGGGATACATTGACTACAGTGTACATGAGACTTATCCATCTGTTTCCAACAACTGTTTGTAAATCTACAGCAGTTACTTCAAAATAAAATGTTTCATTTAAAAAGTTGTGAAAGTTAAATCTAATGAAGTCTGCTTCTTTCATTTTTATCTTTTATTTATTCATTTCATACAGGGTCTCACTATGCCACTTGGAGTTGTAGTGCTCCTCGTATCTCAGCCTTTCCAGCAGCGAGATTACAGCTATGTGCCACCATGCCTGGTTTCAGTGGCCAGCTTGGAGTGGGGCTGGCACAGCATGTGGTACTGGAGATTGAACCTGGGTCCTTTCACTTGCCAGTCAAGGACTTAGACAGCTGAGCTATCTCCCTGGCCCTGAAGTCTACTTCTTGTTTATACAATGTTTGTGGGTTTGTTTTCATATATGGATAATTTAAAAACTTTTTTGGAAAATAATTTATTATGTATGTGCCTTTATTTTTATATGTTTTCACAGTTTTCTTCTGATGCTTTACATTCAGGAGATAATTGAACACTTTAGTAAAGATTTCTGTGCAAATGTGTCTAATAAGGCATCATTAGAAGATTAGAAGTTCTCAAATAGAGACAAAAATGTAACAGTTAAGAAGCAAGTGGTTTACGTTATTTGCATTGTGTGAACATTAATGCAGAAATCAAGCTCAGGACTTTGTAGAGAAAAATGGACAGTAGGGCCCAGTGTAGTAGTTGGGCTCTGGCACTTCCGTCTATGGAGTCAAGGTGTCAGAACATGACCTGTGTACCATGTGATGTTGGGCTGATTTACAATTCTGTGTAAAATTTCCCTCTTTGTAAAATAATCAGGTATGTATAAGAATTATAAGGACTTTGTTTTTTAGAATCATGTAGACTGGCACTCAGTTAATATCAATTGAAATTTTCCACATTTTATGGGTTATTTTTGAAAACTTCCTAGTTAAGGCTATATTATTTTTAAAATTAAGAAAAGTACTAGGAAGAAATAGTTATGTTGCAACAAAATCAGGCAGTAAAGTACTCATAGAGATCCATGTTCATGATGATAAAGTGGGAAGGACCTTAATGTCCTCTGTAGTATATCTCAAATGGTTTGTGATACGGGTTGTGTGCAATTAAAAAGGAAAATCTTTTCAGGCAGGGAGTGTATGGTGTGCTGCACATCAAATCTGTGTACCTTACAAATTTCTTGGTGCTGTGTGATTGCAGCTTTCTCCATCCAATACCTTAACTCTTTCCTACTTGCCTGGCCATTGAAGGTCTCTTTCTCTCCCATGAGTAGTCTACCGCTGCCCACAATCTTCTTGTGGCCCACTGTTTTCTTCCAGGTCCCCTAACTTGTAAGCTTCATTTTGTTCATGCAAACTTCCCACCACCAATTCTGTTATGCTTCGAT
>NW_004524636.1:11225659-11227655 GCF_000260255.1 Octodon degus
GATATATAGTTACATTCTCTTAATGAATAGAGGGATTTGTTCTAATAGTGTTTGTAAATAGGATATCATGTCTGCATCTTGTACAGCAAATAACCACAAGGAAGAGAGTATGCAATGTGTTAATTTTTGGAACTGTCTGCCAATTTGGTTTGAAATTGTCTCATTGCTACTTGTTTCTAAATAAAACTATGGAAAAAAATAACTATAGTAAGGAAGTGGGAGAGGAAAACCTCCTACCTTAGACATGTCCTGAAAGAGTATGTGGTGGGGGAGAGCCTTAGGCTATATCTTTCTATTTCCTAATATACTTTTGGAGGAAAAAAAGTAACTTTTAATTTTACTATAGATCACATATTTTTATGATTTTGGTCTAGACACCCCAACAAAGCTTCCTCCAATTGTAGGGCTTTATCAGAGGTTGCTAAATTTGGAGTTTATGATACCAGGAGTAAGGGTTTGTGACTGATAGATAAGCCCACTGATTGTTTTGGCATAGTTCTGGCTAGGATTAAGAGTGTGAGTCAAATACTCACCTGAGGGCAGGTAGCCTGCATACGACATCTAGGACAGAAAAGTCTTGCTCCCCTTTCTTATTTTTGCTGTCTTTCACTGTCATGAACTATTTCTCTTCTGCCATGTATCACCCTACTTTGAAGCAAGCCAATTATGGACTGAATCTCTACACACTATAAGCTAAATCAACTTATTCTGCCTTATTTTTGGTATTGGGTATTCTGTCTCACCAATCAAAAGGATAGCTAACATGCATACCAAATAGAGCAGAGGCTGTGCACCTCCTTTCCTCCCCTGTGGTAGAAGGCACTAGGATCTTCTACTCTCCAGCTCCCTATCTCTTTAATCACCAACAGAAAAAAAAATTAAAATGTACTGAGTTGTTTATATTTAGCCCAGATTTGACTTAGAATTATTTTCTGTAATTTTGGTTATCTTTTCCTTTTTTCTCCTTTTGTCTCAGAAGATTACATTTTTAAATATGACAGGCTGTCAACAGACTTTCAAGTAACAGTGAATTAATATTCTTATTTTAAAACCAACAGATAGCAGAGAAAAGAGCAAGTTAACCCTACGACTGTAGTCTAAAAATTTACAATCTACAAGAAATGTTTGAAGCATATTAATTATATAAAAATATGCCAATTTAAATTAGAACAAAAAGTAAATTTATCAGTTAGCCAAGATTTGCAATAATAGGCTCTTATTGAGACTGTATGTTGCTTCTCATGCCATGGTATGAACATTTTATGATGACTCTGCTTTTATTGGAGCACAGGGAGTTTCATTTTTCTAATTTTTTCCAGAGCCAGGAAAAGGTGGATCTTTCTCCCCTCATGTGGTTGTGGCCATGGCACCAGGAGTTGGGTTCAGGAACTTGGATATAGCCAGTTTCAGTCAAAGTGGAGCCATTGGAATTATAAGCTGAGACTAAAAATTCCAGAGGATCTCATGTGGAGTAGAGAATTGGAGGTGAATTTTCTCTTTTCATAAGTCTGAGTTTTTATGGGAAAGAACACAGTGGTTCCTGTCTTTTTATCAATAACAAATTCAATCAATAGTTGACATACTGAGTCCTTGTCAGATCTAAAATTTTCCCAGAAGATGGATGGAAGGAAGATTTAGATGTGTAGCCAAGTGAAACAATACTTCATCACTTTAACTTTCTTTCTTTCTTTTTCGTCAATGGGTTTCATCCCAAGTCCTTAACATCAGTCTAAGACTACTATCAGGGTTATTTCTCCCCTGAACCCCTTAATTCCCTAACCTGATCTAATTGGGAAGCACATTTATTTCCCATTCTGTTTGCCTCTAAAGCTTGAGGTCAATCTCTAGTGTACAGAGAGGTCTTTCTAACAGTCAGCATAAAGGAATTGATCAGGATGGAGGAGTGCCTTGCTAAAACCCTTAACACTTAACTATGCCCTTATCAAGTGAGCCTCCAGTGGACCATCTCACCCCAAACAACAGCCAATCAATTTCA
>NW_004524636.1:11237042-11246772 GCF_000260255.1 Octodon degus
ACTTTCATCTCTGTCATCTCAGTTAATGGATCTCCCAGCCTCATTCTCTGTCTGTCTTTCCTGTAACATAGACTGGAAACTCTCCAGGCCTGGGGTGAAACATCACCAGGTTGACCCTACTTGTGTCCTATCTCTCAGGTTTTTTATTGCCTGATGTTCCTTTCCTTGTATTTTTCCTACAAGATTTTTTTTTCTTTTTTGTTATTTCTGGTGTTAGTATAAACCTAGTTCCTATTATTCCTTCTCCACTTTGCCCTACAATCAAATTCTACACCACTTTTCATTTAATTTGAGACAGGGCAGGTTGGGAAATATGGCCATGCTAGGTGAGATGGTGAGATTTAATCTGTGCTTAAAAATTTATCACTGGAGTAGATGATTAGACACAATAAAGTAATACCACTTGCTGAGAAAAATTCTATAAAATATAAATAAGTATCTAATGAACATAACAAGAATATGTAGTTCATATAACCTCCCATGATTCCTTACCTCACATCACAGGCACCTCAGTTCTTCTCGATGTGATATCATAGATTTTACCACGAGCAGGTAGAATCTGTTTCCATAGCCCTTTAGTGAAGACTTCTAATTTGCTTATAGGATGTGGTAGAGATGATACTGGGACCAATTATATACCTCAACCTCAAGATATGTTGCATAACCTACTCCCCCCGCAGGAAAAAAAAAAAAAAACAGAAGAGTACAAGGCTGGACTAGTTGATAAACATTCAGAATTCGGATGGCAGTTGTCCCCTAGGATTGCCAAGTGCCGTGAGCTCTCATTAGATTTCAATTGACTATAGACACATTTTCAGCTGACTGTCCCCAGTACACAGACACACTCAAATTCACCCATGCAATTATGAGCTAATGATGATGTTTATTCTAAACCACCATGGTTTGGATTGGCTTACTATGCTTCATTAGCTAAGTGATACTGTATACTTATAAGCAGATACATGTATGTGACAAACTTGAATCAACACAATCTAGCATGGAATATGTCTGCCCAGGCCAAGAGAGTCCTATAGCTGTGCTGACTCTTTCTGTTGAATTCTAAGTTTTTAATACATTTGTTAAATTTCACCATCTTCAGTAAGAATCTTTAAGGCAATGTAAAATTGTCATTTGCAACATAAATAATGTCCTTTTAAAATAATTTGTACAGATTTTGTACACAATTTACTATCATCCATATTATAAATACAATTGCTGGAGAGATGGCTCAATGGAAAAAGTGCTTCCCTGGCAAGAATAAGGGCCTGAGTTCAATCCCCGGTTCTGCCAAAAAAAAAAAAAAAAAAAATACAATTGACTTAAGAATAAATTGGATATATGAGGCTTTTGAAAATTTTAAAGTTACTTAAAAATTTATTCATTTTTCGTAGAACTACATTATTAAATTCTGACTTCTAAGTACAGTTTCTTTCTTTAAAAAGATTGATTCAGTGTGTGCTATACATGCTCATTTTAAGAATATTTAAAATTCAACTTGTGAGAATTGATTGGAAGCATTTCTATTAGGAAAGGTCAAGGGCAACTCTTGGCAAACATGCAAATTATTCTATGCTTATATCTGGTAATCTGAACAACTACTTTGAAGAACAATATGGAGTATAAGAACTATTGTTGATTTTCTACCATCTTGTTTTGAAATTGTGTTGTTTTTAATTTTTTATTTCTCTCTAAAATAAAACACGAAAATTATCAGACTGATGATAGGTGCTCAGTAGGTGTTCTTATCATATGTCCTCCATCTTTGCAAACCCTTCCACAGAGAGTGACTCTGGAGACCACAGAATGTATTGTGGCTTGCACACCTAGCAATCTGGTGGGTTTTCTGTGAAAAGGTTGGTTCGTCAAGTGTCTTGTTGAGGTTGATATCCAGTAATTTTTCATAAGAGAATACTATGCCTAATTAATTGATCTGTTCTTTTCAAAATGTAATAGGAAAAGAAAGAATTTGTTTACAAAATTTGTTGGTATATTTTTAAAACTTGCAAAAGAATAATAATTACCCTTCTGGATGGTTGCTCAGGAGGAGCACAAGGAATTGGAATGTTATAGATCCTGATATGGGGGAAGTTAATGAGATGCATGTATAAACATTCACTGAGATTTAAGATCCAGGGATTTGACTTACTTTGCTAATCTACATCTATATCTAGATCTAAATCGAGATAGATAGAGATGGAGATAGATAGAGGTAGAGAAGGATAAAGTTCATGAGACTAGGATAAGTTGATTCTAGACAGTTTTCAACAAAAGTATGGTACTATAGGTATAATATCCTTAATCTAAAAATCTGAAATTCAATATGCTCCAAAATCTGAAACTTTTTAAGAAAAAAAGTCTTTTCTATTAAATATTGTTTAAGCACAAAACTATTAAGGTATTCTGTGAAATTACTTCCAGGACACATGCACAAAGTCACATGAAACATAAATGAATTTTGGGTTTAGATTTGTCTCATTCCTAAGATATTTATTATCTTATTCAATATACAGAGTCAACTTTCTGGTCTTCCAAATGTAACAATTTGCTTCAGCACATGTGCCATAGGTTTACCACCACTAACCTATGATAACAAGGGAAAGAACCAAAAATGTATGGTTAGTAATCTTATTTTCTTATCTTCAGTACGATTAATCCCCAAGAGCTGGCCAGATAACTCAGTGGATTAAACTACCTGCTTAGGCAGATGCACGGACTGGGTTTTGATTCCTAGTGTGCCTTGCCAGCCCTGCCCCAGGGTGCACTGAGGGGCAACTGAGACTAGGTATGGTGGCTCATGCCTGTAATCCCAGCACTTGGAAGGCTAAAAAAAGGAGGATCACTACTAGTCTAATCTGTGTGGTGAGACCCTGTAGAGCCTATACTAGATACATTAAAAAATAAAAGGTCTTTCTTAAAAAAAGATTAACAACCATATAAGAGCTGAAGTTACAAATAAATTTATTCTCAATAAGCACAGTGTAGAGGAACTAGGGATTCCAGCATTACTGCTTAATGTTTCAGGTAGACATCACAAGGGTAGTTATATTTTCCAACTAACATTTCATTGCCATAGTTAGGGAGGATCTATCACAGGTTTCAGAAAACCATATTCTACAGGTCAAAGCTAAGATGTCACATGTTTATACAAAAGAGTATGTTGTAATACTGCTAAGCTCTATTCACTGATACAATCTTTGGTTGCATTCACACTAGAAGTGTCATGTTGAGCGACTGTGACAGTAACTACATGTCAAAGTGTAAAATCTCTACTATAAAGTTCTTTGTTGAAAATCTGTGGACCTCTGAGCAGTGAGAAGTATCACCTAAAATTATTACTGTGTAGGATTACCACAGCAGGTGTGCATGTGATAAGAAGCAGAGGATCATGGTACACACATATACCAAGGGAGGCCAAACTGCCTCACAAATATCTGCACAGTTCCACGGTGACTGCTATCATTCAAGCTGCCTTTATGTTACAAAAGGTCTGTAAATATGAAAGTCTTATAGCAATTGTTCCTTATAGCAGTTCTGCGATGTAAATGTTAGTTTCCACTTTCTCAGCATCTTAAGAGGGCCTACCCATTAGCTCAGTTGTTTAAGTGCCTGCTTAAACAAAGCAGTCAGGCTCAGATGCTGTGGTTTGAACCCAGATACTCACGCTAAACCAGAAATGCCCTGAAGGCCTAAAAAAAAAAAGCTTAAGCAATTGAAAACCAGAAAAAAATGTAGACAACTATCATGTCTCAGAAGTGACTAAATCTAAACCTGAATTCACATCTTCCTTGCCTCAGCATTTTTTCCATGAAGACTCAAATGTGTATTTGCAATCTGTAGTCTTAGATCTAGAGTGAGATGAGTGTGGATAATCTATCTTAGTGTTCATAAGGACCCCATGTGAGAACAGGCCAACTGACAGGCCAGTGAATCCCAGGCATGGGGAAGCACGCCCCACGTGAACCTCTTCGGAGGTGCTCATCACAGCGATCAGACTTGAGTTTCTCCTAAAGGGAACTGATGCTTCCATAGCAATCATCCCGGTAATCAGTCACCTACACAAACCCTTTCACTCTTCTTTCCTTTGTGTATCGAACTAATAAAAAATAAAAACAAGGTCTCTTCCAATCATAAGTTCATGCAGAGATTGATCCTTATTGGAATCTTTTGTTTTTTGCTTTGTGTAATCTCCTTTTCTATGTACAAGTGGATGGTTTGTGTGACATTCATATTTCCAGATTCGTTTTGTGAAAGTAAAGGCAGCTTAAATGGTATCAGTGATCATGGGATTGTGGAAAGCATCAGGTGAGAATTGGTTTCTTTCCTAAAATACCAATCACGGATACTTCAAGGATAGAAGATTGGCAGAGTTTTAGTCTCCTTGGACTCCTACTCTCCATGACATTTAGTATTTTGCTTCTCTGCAAGTGGCTGAAAGAATTGAATACACAAAATGCTATTGCCCCAGTGCATAGTTCTATACTAAGACAGAGGAATTCTGTTTATCACTTCAACAACCTTGCAGCTTACAATTTTCTAGATAAAAGAAGCAACATCTAAGTTTTTAGTATTTTAGAATACTGATGATGTGGTCCTTACCTCACTCATTCAGTCTACTTAAATAAATTTCATTCTCAGGAAAGAGCCAATTCCCTTATACATTGTGTGCTGATCTCATTCCCTAGAAAAGTGGTTGTTGTTGCAAAATAATGAAAATTTGCAAATGAATTATGATGATTTTAGCAGCTTAACATGGTACACATTTACTTTCTCACAGTTCTGAAGTTTGGAAGTGTGAAATCAAGGAATCTGCAGATCAGAGGCTGCAGGGTTGAGTCCACCCCTTCATTCTTGCAGGTTGCAGTGGTTGTTGGTGTTGCAGGTTTTGGGAAAAAGAATGTAGACATTTCTTTTTGGGTCCTGCTGCAAGAGGTTAGCTTACAGCAAAGATTTTTAACAAGAATTCTGGTACATACATACAAGAATCTTTCTATATAATCGAAGTGCTTTGTTTTGCTTTGTTTTCACATGAATTTTTGTTTTTACTCTTGAAGTTGGAAAGAACTAGAACTGGTCCTAATGCTGGGAATATAGAGGCATTAGATAGATGGAGTTCTACTTGCACTGGTGCTATTAAATGGTCATTGAGTTTTGCTCCTCTTCCATTGTATTGAAATTTCACAAAAAGATAAAACCTGGTTAAAAGTTGCAGCCGGATTGCTGTGTGTTCTGAGGAATCAGCATTGTGCCTGTGCTCTCACACATGGGCCAAAAATCATGAGGTTGACTGTGTCAGCAATTGATGGCAACTAACAGAGGCAGCTGATGTTCAAGAATGGGGACTATTCTCTGAAGAATTATGGGTAATGGGAGAAAGACACATGAGAGCAGGCTGCAAGAGTATAAAGCAGTTGAAAGTCCCTGACACGAGATCATGGAAAAGTGCAAAAAGTTGGGGTTTTTTTTTGCAGTGGGGATGAGAAGTAGCCCTTCCCAAGTAAGAACTCATGAAGCTGTTGGAATGAGGCTGTGGTAGATCCTATGCTCTTATTCACAGACCATTGCATCCTGGTCCATAAAGTACTATAAATAATAACTACTATTTGGGAGAAAGGTGATGATTTCCCATACAATGGAAATTTTACCTTTAGTTCACTTCAACTAAAACATGTTGAACACATCAAAATATTAGTGCTATTGCCAGAGAGTGGGAGTTTATGATTGGAAATTATATAACTTAATTTTTCACATTGTTGCATAATTATGTGTGTCACATGAACCACTCTACATATTCTATATCCTTTGCAGAAAAAAAAAACCACTATAATTTCATAGTCAGAAACAGTAGGCTTAAAGAACATGGGAAAATCATGCTGCCCATTAATCCAGACCCAACTGTGGGAATGTCAAATACAAAAATTGAATGTTAATGCTACCAGGAAATTGAACTAGAAAGGAGCCAAATCTTTTTTAAAATTTAAGAAAGATGAAAAGGCAATTCGAATGCAGAATTCACCCTGGTGAATAATTTGGCAAGACATATTGGTTTCTTCTAGGCCTATGATCTGCAGGCAGATTAAGTGAAATAGGCATGAAATAGACAGGATTTGAATGTAAAGCAGGATACAAACATAACCATGATATTATTTTTCAGGTTTATGTGGCAAGAAATAGCAATGTAAGATTATAACAGGATATGTCAGTATCGTCCATCTCCAAAATGTCTCCAGTAGTTAGGAAATAAGCTTAAGCCACAGCTATCATGGACACTATTCATGCTATGAATAAGGGAGGCAAAATTTGGAAATCCTCTGCATATTATAAATCTCTGTTGCTGAGTTAATCCAGGGATATAAGAATAGTAAAATAGGTACCTGTATTAAATAATTCCCAAGTCAATGGGTGTCATGTAATGCAAATGGCCAGGGAATGTCACCCTTATTTGAAAGGCACTGTGACTGAAGGTAATTCACATGTTCTGGATAGTGAGAATGACCCTTCCATATCTACTTACTCCTGGTAGAGTTCATGCAAACAATATCTACCACTCTAGGTTAGAGCAATATTATCAGGAAAGTATTAGACAAAGACTTGCTATCTATTAATCAACCATCATGTGCCAGGCAGGAGCTAAGTACTTTTGGTTCTGATATTTAATGTATTCATCACATATCAGCAATTGGGGTTAATTATCATTTTTATAGATAAGATAAAGATAAGGAGAAGGTAAATTAAAAATTTGGAACAGAAAGATAACTAATTAATATAGAAGCATGATTTTAATGCCAGTCTTTCTGATTTTATTCATCCTTTAAATAGCATGTTATCTATAAAATAAATACAATACTACTTAGATAAGTAAATTTTTAATTTAAAATGACTTTTTATATGAATTTTAAAGTGTTTGGTCACAACATTCTCAAGTTGGTAGAACTGTGAGGCCAACCTTATCTAAAAATTTTGGGGCTGTGGAGGAGATGGGGAAGAAAAAAATTTAAAAACTAAAAGTAAAAATTTTATTATGTGTACATAGATTACAAATGATAAAGCCCATTCAAAATAAAAAATGCACATTTTGAGAAAGGATCATATGGCTGTTTGTAACAACTGTTTTCTATGCTGTTTTACTATGCATTACTATTATTGTCATTATTATATATCATTTATTTTATGAATAATCTAATTATGCAAATATTTTGCTGTCAATCATGAGATTGAACATACTTCTCTATTTTTGCTGTCATACAGAAAATATGTACTTAATTATATAATAAACTACCAGTTTCAAAAGTGATGGCACTATTTTATTTGTCCACCAAAAATGTATGAAATGTGTTACAAATTATGGTGGATGTCTCAGTTACTTTTCTATCATTGCTGGGACAAAATATCTGCTACACAAAATTAAGGTAGGAAAGGTTTATTTAGTTCACAGTTTGTGCAAGTTTCAGTCCAGTCAGCTGGGTCCAAAGAAGAGTGGCGCGTGGCAGAAGTCCATGTGGAGTCAGAAAACAGCAAAACAGCAAGAGCAAAAAAGAGAGGAGCAGTGGCAGAAACCAAGCCTTTTCCCTCTCTTATACTGCATTGAGGTTATCCAGCCCAGGGTGGGTGTAGCACTCACACCCATAATTTCATCACTGGATCATGAATTAATCACAGACTCTAGACTCCATGATTGCACGAGGCTTTGAGGTGACACACCTAGACACAAACTGTTAACAGTGAATATTTAAACTTTTTCTAAAAATTCATTAAGCAGAAGACACATTGCCATTAATCTCCCTCCAAAAGGCTTTTCCCTAGTGCTAAACGCATTTTATTCCATCATTCTTGCCACTTTGTGAAGCAGTTCTGGAAGTCCTTCAGGTGTAGGACTGTCATTGTCTCCATGTCCAAATCAAAACATGTATCTTTCATGGGTGTTTGACTTTGCAAGAGTCGGGAATTGCCTTGTGTCAGGTTAGGGTGTTAATAAGTAGGATGCGGGCACTTGATGTTGCTGTTATGAACCTGTGCTTCCATTGGCTATTACTTGCATACTTCATGAAGACACTAAGAGAAAGCACCTCTCAAATTGCCTCAGAAATGAATAACAATGATGGGATAACTGTGTTCAATGGGAAGAAAAGTATTTTCAGAGGGATTAATGGCAATAGGTCTTGCTCTAAAGAATTTTAAAATTCCATCATACTTCATATGAGTGGTCCATTCACTCTATATAGCCACTCACATTTGACGTCATCACTGAAATAATTTTAGGCATCCTGATGGATGTGTAATGTTACATATCCCAATGTGTCTTTAATTTGTGTTTTCACAATGATTAATTGTGAAACAACTGTGAGGAATTTTGCCCACTTTTGCATTGGCTTATTTACCCCTTCTTACTGACCTATTAGAATATTTATAGCTTCTAAATAAATGTTCTTTGTCAGTACAAGTTGTTTTGCAAATACCTTTATTTTCTTGCTTTTCATTCTCTCCTTGTTTAAGAAATAATTTTATACTCCAGTTACATGCATTCATTCTCTTATATAATTTCCAGAAACTTTACTATTTTATCATTTATATTGTCTTTTAAGGTTATGATCTTTCTGCAGGTGATGATAGGGAAACACCTAAATTTTTCCACATAGATATTTAATTGACCCAGTGCCAATTACTGAAAACAAAACATTTTTACTTACTACTCTACAGTGTCATTGTTGTCATAAATCTGCTGTTTGCCATGAATAAATATCCAATTCTATTGACTCCTAAATTCTATTGTTTCCATCTGTTTCTCTGTTCTTCAGACCATCCAACCCAGACTTGCTGATGGTTCTCTTGGAATAAAGGAAGCATAAGTCTTTATTTCCAGAAGGTTCATCTTTCAGACTGTTTTGTTTACTCTCAGCACTAATCTCTTGCTCTATTCTTATGCAAATTTTAGTATAAGCTTAATTATCACAAAAATCCAGCAGTTCTAAAAGGACTTTGCTGAATCTATAGATTCATCTGAAGAGTTCTGTTTTAACATCTCAAAATAGATTTTCTTTCAATATAAGAAAATAGCACCTATTTTAAAAAAATTCTTTAGTTTCTTCAGATAGCTTTCTACCCAGAGGCTTTGAAAATGTTTCTTAGATTTTTAATAGATGTTTGCTTTTTATGCTGTTGTCAATTTTATTTAGGTTATTTCCTTGGGGGGGGTTACATTTTTGTTAATTTTTGAGCTCTTTCTCACTCTGCTGCTCCCAAAGTCCTGGACTCAGTTAGCCTCCCACCTTCCCACAGGTGGTGGCTGGAACTGCAGGTGTCCAGGGCGCCTATTACCAAGGAAATCCCTTCAAAAACATACAGTGTAGATGGCAGTGTTAGGAAGGATTTGCTTTTTAAAAACCTCTACTTTTGAATGATAAAAAGTATAAATTAGTGAAATAAGATCTTAAACACACAATGAGTGTGAATGTCATTCAAAGCACTAATTTATAATCTCCATCAAGGAAACAAATATAGCAGGAATTATTCAGAATCTTCAACATTTAAATGAAAATATTAATTAAAAATCAGTTTGTAATTATTCCTTAATGGATATAGAGTTGAAATGATTCTATTCCCTAAATGGATATGGCATTTATTGACCTTGATACAGGCATCTATTAACACAGTTTATCAGTAGATTATTTTGGTTTTCCATGTACACATCCATTTATTCTGCAGATAATGACAATTTTATTTCTTCTTTTTGATT
>NW_004524636.1:11246872-11251394 GCF_000260255.1 Octodon degus
TTCAAATTAGTTGTTCGGATTACAAGCATGAAAAATTAGTAAAAAGAAAAACTTAAACAGAAGAAAAAAACCCATGTAAGCAATAAATGTTCCATTCAATACACCAGTATTGAAATCAGAAGAATTTTGAGGAAGGAAAATGTTTCACTAAAAGCAGCTGGAAGATCCAGGCCTTTGGAGGAGTCCACAGCAGGGAGTCGAAATGCTTCTCTTCAAGATAAATGGGAAATAAAATATTCCCTTACGAATCAAACCATTTTCAAAGCTACAAGGTGTCTTCTTTACATGGAATCTAACATAATCTGATACACAAACTTTTTCTGATATTGAAAGTAGGATTTTTTCAATAAGTGTATCTTCTTACTTTAATTTTCAGTGATGCAAGCAATAGCATTGTTATAGACAGATGGAACACCAAGGCTTTTTGCCAGGAAGCAGCTTTATTCCCGCCAGTACTGACTCAGTGGATTCATGTGTACAGGCTGAGTGCTGAGGATGGTGTAGCTGTACCTGCTTGTACAATTTTTGTGTCTTCATCTTCTTTATATGGATGTACACAGACATTTTTAGTATGGTTGGGTACAAGTTGGCATTCTACAATCTTGTTGATGATGGTTTATGTTACACAGGTGAATCAGAGTTACACATGAGGACAGAGAGGCTGATACCCATACATGGTAAAAAGTCCCTGCCCCAACACATCAGGAGGGCTCCTACCAAACTTTTCCCCTTGAGGCTCTCACCCTATCCTATTTTGAGTCAAAGAGCATCATTGTAGCTTAGAGGTTTATATTTCCATAACATCATTACATTGTTTTCTTTCAATCATCAATTCAGTGAGGCTGGAGATAGGAAGTATGACCAATGGATACAGGTAAGGTAGGATCAAACAGCATCCCCAAAACAGGAAAGTAGCACGTGTGAGGGATTTGAATCCACTGAGGTTATAACAGGCCCCCAGCCAAGTTCTCTAGGGTCCCAACCTTTCTAGATGTGGGTGGAAACATGAGTGATTTTCCTCATTTTATCTGTGATCTTCTCTATGACTTTCCCCACATTATTTATTTATAAGCAGCAGTTGATTAGGTTAAATTTGCAACAAACCCATCCTTCGGAAGCCAGCAGATGATCTCAGGCCAATGGATTTTGATAGAGGGCAAGGCAGTTTGGTCTGTGGTTTGCTAGTAAGTTAAGAACTTTGGCAGTTTCACTAGCTATAATTTCCACAACTGCTTGCAGTATAACTATATGGGTTAAGATAACTATTAATGGTAGGAGACTAGCCCCCAGGATGCATTTTCTTCCCAGGTGAGAGGGCCATAATACTGAATTATTCATTCAGAAGGACATTCATCATCTTTCCAATTCCCAATCACAAGGTATGTCGTTGTCTATAGATCCCCCTGTCACTATGCAGTCTCCAGATGTCCTCTGGCAAATGAGAGTAGAAAAAAAGCTGGACAACTATCCTAAATACACAAGTCCCTGACCAGTTTTGGCGGGGATACAGCATCCACAGTAGAGCATATGCAGCTCTTCTGTATATCCAATAAAGCCCACCAGGGGTTTACCCTTTAATACCTGCATCCACATTATTTTCATGCCTTCTTTACATGAGAAAAGTTGGACAAGGCATAAGCATTTGGCTGAAAGTATTCTGGGAACACTCACTATTGGGTCTTCTAGGGGACTGACTTGTAGGACCTTTGACACAGACACATTAGGCTCCATACAGAGATGTCAAACCATCTTCCCCATCATGCAAGACATGTTCTTACAACTATTGAAATCCTGAGAGGCCAAGTCCCTGAGGCAGAACTGGGGTACCCTATGCCAACATATTCTTCACAGAATCTAAGTCTCTAGCTTCTCATGACAATTGATCCTCCATGTTATTTTTCCCACATGCATAGGAAGAAGAGACCAGAATCTGGGCTACAATCTCTGCTAGGGCCACGGCAAAAGGCAGAGCTGGACACCCAAATACAGTTAAGGTCAATAACTACAAATAGAATGCAGTCTGGCTGTGTTGCTATTTGGCCACATCCTCAGGCTTCTGCCATGGTAGACTAGTCAGCCTTTGGACTGCCTGGGGGCAGGGCTTTCAGTAGTATTCCTGAGGTTGAAATCTGCTTCTTCCAAATCATCAGCTTGCACTGTGTCTATGATTTGGGACCATAATCCCAATCGTGAGGCACTGGCTTCATTCTGCTATAGTGCGGCTACCTGATCAACTATTATTACAGTGGGAATGGCTAGAATAATAGTGGATGGTCCCCTCCAAAGGGGTTTCAGGGATTGGACATTCCATTCTTCTATCCATAGAGGACACTCTGTTCTTCCCTGGCTTTAAAGGGTGAACGTCCCTGGTCAAACTCACTGACAATCTTTAATCCATTGGTGTAGAGAAGCTAAGGCTAAGCCTAATATCTGCAGGGTCCCCTCCAAAGGGGTTTCAGGGATTGGACATTCCATTCTTCTATCCATAGAGGACACTCTGTTCTTCCCTGGCTTTAAAGGGTGAATGTCCCTGGTCAAACTCACTGACAATCTTTAATCCATTGGTGTAGAGAAGCTAAGGCTAAGCCTAATATCTGCCTCTGTTGTCTCAGAATGAGATTCCTAAGATCCTCTAATATCCCCCTGTATACCTTTAATCAGAGGAGAGGGGATGCCCATAGAGAATTTCAAAAGGAGGAACCTTGAAGGGTCACCAGGTGGGGTTGACAAAAGGGGTTGAGGTTATGTGAATGTCCTTGTCATGTGTTCCTGGAGTCTAGGCTACAGGCACTGCTTGTAACTATAACAACTGAAACCCTTGTGAATGGGATGGAGGAGGAAAGCCTGGAGTGAAATAATGTTTAAGATGTAGGCACTCTTGCTTATGTCTATTGATAGAAAGACAGGGACTCATTTTCTCATAATTTCCCCTCTCATATCTTTGTACTCTTTTTCATCAAACTCTTCTAGCAGAAGTTTGTTCTCTCTTTATGTTCCTCCATATGGAGCATATTAGCCAGATAAGGTGGGGAAGACAGTTGGATAAGGGCACACTTGTTGCAAGAATAAATAAATGTTAAGGCACATATGACCAAAGCATGAACACTAGACTGGAATGGACATTTGTAATCTGCTGGCTCTTAGAATTGTCCTCCAGTATAGCTTGATACTTCCAGCAAGGGCTAGCAAATGGAATACCCTATTTGTACCTAGTCTATATTACTACAACTTTATATCTTGGGTTATACTTTTCTATTGGATATTTAGGACCAAGTTATAGTGAGACAAGTGTTAATCAAAATTAAGCTTTTCCCTCAAATATCAAGATCAGTTAAAGCTTCCCTGGGCTTATTTGTGGGACAATGTATAGAGCCCCTCAGATCTTCTGTCAGTGTTAGCCCACAGGATGCATCTTGATCTACCATGTAGCTTCCTGTGGAGGCATGGAAGACATTTGTTCCTGAGGAACTCTCATTTTTAGCAAATGTACCTCAGTTGACTACTGTTTTTGGAGGCTAACAATCTCATTGCCCAGGAGGGTAGGTAACTCACCAAAGTTGTAGGATCTTCCAAGATGCATTTTTCTACCATCCTGGATCTTTGTTGACCTTACAGGGTGAGGCCCACAATATTGGCTGTCCTCTTAGCCCAATGACATTTTTAGCTCTGATCCCCAAACCTCAGTTGTTGAACACCAAAGAGATTAAACCAGCATTGTAATGAGAGCAGCAGGCTTACTCTTATGATCTAGTCTAGATATCAAGCATCTTGAAATATATAGTATGACCAGAATGTTCTTTCTAAGCATGGTAGTCTAAGAGGTTAAATCCCTGATGAATATTAGCATTAAACAATTATAAAGCTTTTTAGAGACAACTTGAGATCAAGGACAACATAGCACATTTTCACACCAGTCATAATTATAATTAGAGTCATTAGGTTTAGGTTATTATTTCTGAAATACACTTTAAACTTTTATTTTAGTAGAAAATGTCTCTTCAGTCAGTTATCTCTACTTACAAGATAGAAAAGGACATGCAGAAACTTTTAACCTGGTTTGTTACCTTTTAACCATTTTTCTCACTAAAGTGATATTTAAATGCAATGTACTTGCTTGTCTTACAGCAATACTTTACAGGTTATTAGGGTTATTAATGCCTAATCTCTAATCATAATAATGGCATTATCACAAATGTACAAGGTGTAGGCACATTAAACTACATAACATGGTTATACAACAATTGCATAAATATAATCCTGAAAAAAGTTCCTTCACATGAACAACTGTAGTTTGGGGATGAAAAATATGAAATATTTATATATACTTACCTAGATTTATCTTAATTTTTTATTTAAGATTTAGATTTTTTAACAGGTTTATACAAAATTATTGTCAGATTTGTATTGAATGGAATTAAAGAACATATTTACAATTCCTAGGAATTCAGGAAACAGTGTTAATGACCACATATAAACTTATTACAAGTGTATCTTATTTATACAATAAAAAATGTCTATTTAA
>NW_004524636.1:11259539-11266131 GCF_000260255.1 Octodon degus
TTTTATTTATTTATTTTTTATTAATTTTATTGAGAAACAAATAGCAATGAGACAGTTTCAAAACAGGTCAGGACAGTTTCAATAGCTAATACATTGAATATTGTTGTCTTCATAGTAGTTATTCATAGTATAAGATGCAGATATGATATCCTGTCCAAACACTATTAGTATAAATCTTTCTTCTCATTGAATCAAGAGAATGTAGCTGTACATCTATCCTATTTTATATATAAAGATACAAAATGGTCCTTCATTTATATCCCCTTTTTGTTTAGTTTTACCAGAGAAGGGTATTCCATTGCTTTTGAAATATTGTAGGTGCATGACTTCAGCAAAATAATCCAATATAGTCCAGTAGTCCATAATAGTAGTGGGTTATCCATAGGACTGGTAATGTCAGAAGTTGTTGACTTGAGCCTTTCACAGCTCAGCATATTAATATGGCTTTACTTTTTATACCTCATTTTTATACTTTTCTGCTGGATGCTTAAGACCAAGATAAAGCAAGACCTATGTAACAAGAAAGGTAACTTTTGCATTTGACAAAGAACTCATTCCTTGTAGAACTACTTGGGCAACTCTGGTACTCCAGCCTGCCACCCAGTTCCTGAGGGTTGTCGTTTCAGTTTCAGTGTAATTTACTTGGGCCACTCTGGGAGGTGATCAGTCTCCCCATCTGCCTCTTTTGAAGGCCAGACTACTAAGCCAAACACAGGTCTTACCAAATCTGTCAGGCAGCGCTCCCTGACTGGTTCCTGGGCCTCTGGGCTCTGTTGTCATCTGGAGCTCTCACCCCAGTATCTTCAAGGGTTCAGCTTCCGCAGTGGATCAAACTGTGTCTCTTGAGGCTCTAGGTTTAGATTCCAGCAGCAATTAGGTGGAAATGCATGTCCTCTGAATCCAGGACAAGATCCCAGAAATTGTGTGGGACTTTTGTGCAGAGATTAGGACTCCAGACTTTTTTCCAATAAGCAGCATTATTCATGTGTGCACTGAGTCATCAGATTCATATCCAAGGGTGGAGATTGAACAAGGAACAGCAAAGGGCACGCGTTGAACGTGGAGTAGCTGCACCCTTTTAACAGTTCTTGTGTCATTTTCTCCCTTATATAGGAGAACGCTAATATTTTACACTCTGGTTGCGTATATATATTAACATTCTACCATCTGGTTGGTTGTGATTGATATCACAGAGTCATATTAGAAATACACATGGACACACAGAAGCTGATATCTCTATGTTGCAAAAAGTTCTTACACCAATACAAGAGGGTCCTTCTATATCAGTGTAACTATATTCATAAAATTTAGAGCTGAAATTGAGGTTACTTTTGCCAATATATTTTAAGATCTATCTTGCTTTCTAGTTTATTTTTTAGCTTGAAAATTTGAGCAGTAAATTTAACAAATGTGAATAATTAAAAATCATTGATCTTGTTGTTTTGTTTCCAAAGAGATTTTCTTGAAATCATGAGATGTTTTTAAGTAGAAAATTTGAAAAGGATTAAGATACTTCAGTTTCTACATTGAATCTCTGCACTGTTCCATTGCCACTTATGCGATACTGTTTTTGTTGCTCTTTTTAAATTTCAAAATAGATTAAAAGTTCAAAAGCATGCCTGCACATATTCACTGCTAGAAAATGAGAGATGTTAGCATATTTACTTTTTGCTTCTTATTTATTTTTATATTTATGAGCATGATTCTAAATATATTTGAGGATATTTGTCAGTTCCAACTCCAAAGGCAACTGTAGTTTAGAAATTTCATTTCACCAGCTCTGTGTGTCATATTCTTAATATTTGATGGGTAGAGGTGAGGTAGGAGGTAGAGAAGAAAAATCTCTGGAAAGGCAGTTGAGATAGCTTATTGGAATAAGCGCCTGCTTTAGCAAGTGCAAGGACCAGCGTTCAATCCCAGGTCCTGCATGCCCCCAGGGCGCAGGCGAATGAGTCCAGGAGTGGTGACGCAAACCTGTAATTCCAGTACTGGGGAGGCTGAAAACACAGGAAGATGGCTATGAGTCTGAGCTGCATAGTGAGTCCCTGTACCAAATACATAAAAATGAAGGGAAAAATTATGTTTTATTTATTTTTTTATTTTATTGAGAAACAAATAGCAATGAGACAGTTTCAAAACTGATTAATAGAACAGTTTCAATAATTAATACATCGTACATAGTTATCTTCTTAGTGGTTATCCATAGCACAAGATGCAGACAGGATATCCTGTCCAAACATATTAGTACAAATCTTTCTTCTCCTTGAATCAAGAGAAAGTAGCTGTATATCTATCCTAACTATTTTGTATATATAGATACAAAATGGTCCTTCCTTTGTATCCCCTTTTTTGTTTACTCCTGTCAGAGATGTATATTCCTTTAGCATCTAAATACTATAGGTGTGTAAATTCAGCAAAAACAATCCAACACAGTCCAGCAGTCCACAATAGCAGTGGGTTAGCCACAGAAGTTGTTGACTTGAGCCTTTCACAGCTCAGCATATTAATATGGCTTTACTTTTTACACATCATTTTTATTCTTTTCTGCTGGATTGTTAAGACCAAGATAAAGCAAGACCTACATAATAAGAAATGTAACTTTTGTATCTGATAAGGTCAGTCAAATCCCCTCAGGATTTATCCTGAAACCCTGTATGGCAGTTTGCAGATCCTTTGTCAGTGTCAGCCATGTGGATGAGTTATGGCCATTGCTTGACCAATTTGCTCTCTGTGAAAGCCTGACAGAATGTTTTCTCAACATGTGCCTCTCCTTAGGCATGCTCTACGACATCAGTCACATTGCTCTGTGGCCCCATAATCTCCTTGATCAGAAAATTTTGGACACAACTGAGTTACATGATATTACAGTACAGGTTCTCCTATGTCCTGAGTCTTCACTGACCTTGAAAGCCTAGGGTCAAGGAAAATAATTTTTAAAAAAGAAGAAAAGAAAAATCTCTGGAAGGAAAAGGCCTGAGGGACAAAGAGAAAAAGAAGCTGCTTCTCCCCAAATCAGAGAGAGCCAGGTTCTCACAGCAAAGCCAAAGCGGTAATGCAAGATTCAAATTAGACCATCAGTGTTCAGAACTGGAGTGGATTAAGAGTCAATTTTCTAGGCTACTTTTGAAAATCATTGCACAGACTTTAGTCAAGTAGACCTTGACCTGTTTTATGCAAATAAATTTTGCTCTTCAGGGTCTGTCCCGAAAATATTTATGAAAGTCAGAAATACTTGGAATGTCGTCTTATACAAAGAATAGTAAGGATAGTGGCCACAATAGTGTCAAGGGAGTGTGGAGAAAGAAGGGACCTAAGAACTGCACAGTGTTATACTGGAAATATTATGTACCATACTTGAGAGGTAGTCACCAGCTTGTATGCACAGAAAAATTCCTGTAAGTGTCCCTTCAAGCTTTGTACAGTATACTAAATAACTCCTCAATAAGAAAGATTTTTGAAAATAAATTACAACAACTAAAACTATCCTTTTCTTCAACTGTGAGTTGCAGAGGGAGGTAATTTCTCTGTTAGGGAAAGAAAGTAAACTTTCTCGCATGCAGTACAGAAATGTATGTTTCATAATGGCCGCGACATTTTGACAGTAATCACGGCAGGAGCGAATAGTGCATCTCAGCTTCCACAGAAACCAGGACAAGAAGTTCAGAAGCAAAACAAAATAAATGGGAATACAAGGATCGGTGAGCTGAATCGAATTAATACTGCCGTTGTTACCTTAGGTGAGAATAGGCAGAATGGTCCTGTGAAAAGCAGAGATGATTAAATTTGTTAACAAAACAGCCTTACATTATTTACAGACTAAAGCAGAATGGAAGCAGATTGCCAGCAAATACAAAGAGATCAAGAGGTGAAAGAGAACAGAAGAGACCCACGCAGAGTGTAAAAGGTGTAGTTTATGTGAACATACCAGCCCGATGCTTACATTACCGAATAACCAAGAAACAGCATATGCACACACATTTATCTAATATATGTAATCTAGAAAGATTCTCTTTAAGTGATTGCTTTTCAATTTTCATCTGCTATATTATAAATTTAAAAGTCATTCAGTTACATTAAATAAATGTATATGCTTATATTATTCTCTTTCGGTAAATGTTTGACACTAAATGGTCTAATTTATAACAAGTGAAGTTTGTTTGTAGCTTGGTTTATGGTGCTTAAAAATCACATATTTTCAGCTTGATAGAAATGGCTATAGAAATTCTTTTTCTGTATGTAAAAGTGTACTGTATTTTGTAAATATTTTTGATGTGAGCCCTTTTTGGTGAGATCCATTCACTTGATATGAGTTATAATAAAAATCTGTTGTCACAGACTTCCCTGGTTTTCTCAGCTGAGCATGTCAAAAAAGAGTAAGAGATACCATTCTTTAGCCAGGGTTCATTGGAGCCCACCCAACATTTCTCCTTAGAAAGATAGGAAAGGAAATCTGAGTTCCAAAATAACTAGGAAGATTTTGTGTTCTAGGGGCTAAGCTTCTTATAATCCAATGAAAAATTAATAGATTATATTTGTGATTTTGACTTTTATGAAGTAGGTAGCAAGCATGTCTTTTTTCCACTACGTGAGATGCCAAGTCTCCCACATTCATTATCAAATTTTCATTCTAAATATTCTATATTTAACTAATAATCCATTTCTGGCTCAAACAATGATTGTTTTACCACAAAATAAAACATGATGTATTAAAATGCAGTAGATAAGAATCAAACTGACTACATAATGAATACAAATTTTTGCATAAATTCTTTGCTGTGATGGAGCAAACTACGACTTGTCTTGCTGGTGCATAATCAATTGGGATTTCAGAGAGGAAAGGTTACAAGGTCCATATGCTAGAGTCTTGTTTATATTTAATGGGCACACTGTCCTTCTTCTGTAGATGTGAACTTACATGCACACTTTTAAGTAAGTGGTCATGTACAGCCCTAAAGTCATAAAAGGTCAGCGCAGGCCAGTAACCTTTCCTATGCACAACACGTTTCCCCCCAGACCCGGAAACCTGGAGAGGCTTTGCCAACACAGGATGCACTTTAATTAACCTGACAGCAGGAAGGCTCTGTGTACAGAGTTGCACAAAAAATGAGTTGCTCACAAAGGAACACTGGTGGTCCTTCGTGCAATCAATGTTTCAGAGTATGTGGTTTGCTTTGTCCCTTTAAAGCAATTTTTAAGAAAATATTTAAAAAGCAAAATCTCAAGTAGAAAATGGGGAAGTCAGAAATATCTCTACAGAATCATAACATGTTCAGAGAAGTTTAAAGCCACTGGTGTAGCAAATATTTTTTGTTCTCTGACTCTGAATCTATGTTTCCATTGAGGAGTGATTGTTCAGATCCATATTGTTATAAAATCTATTACACAGGGCCTCATAAAGTTGTGACTGTATAGTTGGCCTTCTCTAGACTCATGAGACATATAAGTCAGCCCTTCCATGCAAAGTTAGTTCTCATCCTTTTCATGTGTGTAGCTCATCAAGCACATTTTTGAAAACATGTTCCTAGCACTGATGAAATCAGATTACCTCACGGGTTCTTTAGATAAAGGCAATTTAGGAGCCAATCTGAGAAGAGGGTGAAATGTCACAAGTATCCTGAAGAGGTTGTTTTCTCATAGAAAATTTCCCTGGGTGTTTCTCTGAATTATAAAATAATGAAGGTATTTTTGTCAATACTTCAGCATTCATCCATTTCACATGTGTATTGTTCGGCAGTGCATTTTAAAGGCAAAATGCCAGAAAGAAGATGGTATATGAGAAGACTATCATTACCTTATTTTTAAAAAGCTTTACTGAAGTATGATTGATAATAACATAGACAATTTGCAATTTGATGAGTTTTGACACATGTATAAATCTATAAAACCGTGCCCAGCATTGAAGTAACAAACATTTATCACTCCCAAAAGTTTTTCCCTGTCCTTTAGTAATCTCGCCTTTCTACTCTTCTTTGATATTGATTTTGTATTCTGAAACCCTGATAAATTGCTTTTTTAAAGTTTCATGGCTTGTCTTCTTTAACATTTTGTTAGATTTCGTGAATGAAATGCTGAATAGAATGTTAATAGCAAATATTCTTGCCTTTTTTTCTAATCCAGGAGGAAACGCAGTCAGTCTTTCACTATTAAGTATTATGCTAGCTGAGATTGCTGATAAGTTCACTTAATTAAGTTTAAGGGGTTCTCTTCTATTTCTGCTTCACTGAGCATATCAGGAATATATGTGAATTCTGTTAAATTCTTTTGTACATCAACTAAGAATGCCATTTTAGATTTACAATTTATTTGCCTAATAGGGTGACATAGATTGATTTTCCAGTACTAAATCAACCTTGATTTATTGTGATAAGCTTTATTTGGTGATAATTTATGATACTTTTTGTGTGTGTACACCATCCTTGCCTGTCTTATTTACATGTAATGCAATTCTTTCTGTGGCTTTTATTTTTTGTGAATTTTCTTTGTTTTCCTCATTTATAGTAATTTGATCATAATATAAAGTTTCCTAAAGGAACCATTCTCCACTACTGGTGGGAATGTAGACTGGTGCAACCATTATGGAAATCAGTATGGA
>NW_004524636.1:11266231-11276097 GCF_000260255.1 Octodon degus
TATATAACTTTTCCACAGCTCCTATGCCCATCTCTGGGTAGCTGGCTCTAACTTTTTATATCCTTTTTACTATCCTCCAGGTTGACCTAAATGATCATATTTAAGTCGGGTGTTAAATATTAGCTTGCTGGTCAAATAACAACATACATCCACAGTATGATACGTGGACAGTAGAAGACAGGATACTGTCCATTGAAGATCTGCAAATCTGTCCTGTAGTCAGCCAGGAGCAGTGCCCCCTAACTGCCAGTGAGAAGTGGATTTACGACTCTTCTGTGTAAAAGGAGACATGAAAAGGCAAAACCAGGTCTATAACTTCAAAATCAAAATGTATGTCAATATTTACAAATTAAGAAATAGCTCATTAAAATTCAAAACTCTAGCTCTTTTCAAAAATTCAAAACCTCTGATATCAGTAGAAAAATATTCTAATATCAAACAGAAATAACGACTATGCTTTACAAAGCTGGTTTCCCTCTTTTCAGAAAAGAGCTGATATCCGCATATTGCCACCTGGATTTTCTAATAAAACTGATCTGCATGTTTTTTATTTGATATCCTTGCAAGCAGTTTTAATAGCAAACACTTATTGCTTTGAAAATTATGTTAATTATCTTTAAATCACAGCATGCTAAAGACTGTTGGGCTTTCTTTTGATGACCACATTGATGTTAGTGAAGTAGCAAAATTAAAACTTTCAAAAGTTATCCATATGAATTTATCTTTTGATTGTTAGTACTAAGGTGGATATATTTTAATTAATATCTGAAACCTACGGATGCAACAAACATGGCAATTTTATCCCATGGTGTCATCTGAAACTTCTGCAAAAATTTAATTATTGGAGCTAACAAGTAGCAAAAGAGACTGTGAACAAAACTAGCTTTCATGTGTTTGGAGAAGGAAGATAATTAGCAGGAAATGGCCAACAAATGAGGAGCAGAAAGAGGAAGCCTAGAGTACAAAAGATCTCGAAGAACTTGGTAGCTTGCAGAAGTAGCTGCATGACAAATCCTTGCAATTGCTGGAAAGATTTTCCTAGGACAAATGGTGAAATGTAAGTCACACATATGAAAAGAACATGCCCTGTTTAGTAAAATTTAAAGAATGGAACACAGCATTGATTTGTATGTGTAAGCACCTTGCTCACCAATGAAGCATATTTTATATTTTAACTTAGGGCTCTTTCAAAAAAAAAAGTCTTTGAACTTATTAGTTAATGCGGAAAATTCAGAAAACTGCTGAGAGTCTTTTAGGCCACTGAGCCAGTTGCCTCAGTCCCATACCTCAGCCAGGCACCAACAAGACTTGACGTGCAAAAGTTCCACTTTCACTCTCTTTGTCCAGTAAACCTGAGAGCAAATACTCCTTCAGAACAATGTGACCTTCAAATACCCTGGAACATCTGGAGTCTGGGAAGGACTAACAGGATTTATATGTGCCCATAGGAAAGGGCCACTCAGCACCCAGTGATAACACCACTTTCAATCAAGGGAAATTAAACTCTAACAGGATTAACCGAGTCAGCAGCTAATACATAGGAGCGTGATTTCCCCCAAGCTGACATGCACATGGAAAGCCTATCTTCCATGGGGGGGGGAAGCTAAGAACATGACACAATGCATTAAGGAAGGAGGCGGCTTAAAATATGTGCAGAAATTCTAGCTTTTCATCCTGCCATGGCAACACAGATTAGGTCTGCATCACCTCAGATTTATTGCCCTGTTTCTTAACAGTGAATGCAAAAGCATACATCAATATAACACTGTTACCTAAGAAAACTAGAATTATATATCTGTTGTGTGGTAAGTATTGTGCATGCGCTCTCTCTCTCTCTCTCTCTCTCTCTCTCTCTCTCTCTCTCTCTCAAACAATAAAAAAGTGTCAAAATAAAAAAATGGAAAACATCAATTTATTTCATGATCCTGAAAATAGCTCCTCATATTTTGTTATTGTCCCTCCAAAATCTAGCTGTTCTTCAATTCTCTGAATTTCTTTACTTACTAATGTGAGATTTTAAAAAAAAAAATTCAGAGGAGACAGCCATAGCGTATGCGAATCAAGGATCAACGCCTCCCTAACAGCACTTACAAGGGACCTGTCTCATTCCCCAAATTGCTTGCTATCCCTTAGACAAAAATATAACATCTCTTTATGGGTAATGTCACTTTATCAGGTTGTTTCCTGCCATAAATGTAATGTGAGACAAAGGACTATGCTCTTCTGAGTTGCTTCTTTCTCCTTGTTAAAATTGATTTGAGGCAATTAGAAGCTCCAGCTCTTGAAAAAGTAAGCAAATTGAGGGACTCAAGCTAAAGGGCAAGCCTGTCCTTCCTAGGGGGGCTGCTTCAACTTAAACTTGCCTTTCCCTGGGGACAGTGGTTCCCTGTCAGCCTCCATATTAAGGTTTTAAGGCTGTTTCTCTCACAGTTTAGTTATGTGAGACTTGTTCTCTGTGGTAGATTGATTGGATCAATGGCCTCAATACTTCACCCTTCTACCCTCATCCTCTGCCCTATAACATTGTAGTGTCTGGCTTGTCTGAGTCTAATCCCAATTATGGAATTTATTTCAGCATGTAGCATGTCACACATGTAATTCAAGCAAAGGTTAAAATGTGCTTGCCGGTTGGGGTTGCTTCTCTTGTTTTCACCACTATCGAGGTGCTGGCTACCCTGCTGGAAGACAAGATGTGGAGTCTAGTCTGGTCAACCCAGCTGCCTCCATCATCAGGTAGTCAGAAACTAGTGCTAGCCACTTGTGTAATTAGTACAACCAAGACCACAGGACTGGGAGAACCAACAAGAGTGGAGCCTTCAGTTCTGATTTGATAATCTTTTACAGTTTTCCATGGTCTAAAGCTTCAAAACCATAATCCATGATTCGATAATCTCATCTTCATAATAAGAAAAAATTTCCCTGGTGTCTGAGGCCGGAAAGGGTATGTGTACCTCTCAACATTCTTTTTAGCTACAACTGGGCATTTTTCTTGCTAAATTGTCAAAGGGTTTAGTAATTAGGTGTTTTCTTTGCTTACATAAGTCTCAATATGACATTGTTACATGTATTATAAGATTTGATCAAACCATATTTGTTTCTGTTTGGATGCTTTATTCAGAAGAATTTAGCAATCTAAGAGATTGTACATTTTTTTAGGACTGTGTCCACACGAGTTCTAAGAGACTCAGGGTAGAGATAAAAGATCTTTCATAGTTTTTGATTGATCTTTATGACAATAATCAATTATATAGCAGAATACAATCTGCAATTTTCATAAGATAGCACCATCCGTACCATTATCTCTCTAAAATTAGAATAAAAATTTATTCTACATTAAAGTTTTAAAATTTAACTCTTTCCTAATCCTTTCTTTGCGTCTTCTTCCCTTTCTACTTTGGCTCCTCCTTTCTTTCTTTCTTCTTTGTGCAGGGAGCTGAGCCAGCACCTCATGAGCATATTGGACTTATTCTACTAATACTTCCAGCTCTTAGATTAGGATCACATTTTCTTAAAACAAATCTATCTACACATTTCTATAAGTGAAGGAACCAAAATATTAGCACACAGAATATTTGAACTTAAAGTATAGGGAAAATATATGAGACAAATATTAATGAAAAGAAGATCGCCATAATTGTGATAAAATGATTAAACATTTCTTAAAACAATTAATGAGATGTAGATTGATAAAAGTTAAGATAGGAAGACAAAGTATATGTTCATTTAATAAAATAGACTGCAAAACATTTTTTATTTATCCATTTATTTATTTTTCTTTATTTTTAATGTCTATTTTTTAAAGAATACAAAATGGTTAAATAAAACATTAAAAATGATACAAAATTTCATTAAACAAATTAATAGGAATTTGACAATGGTTGTTCTACTATGTAATGCTATCTTCAAATTAGTTGTTTAGGTTGACAGATATAAACTTGAAAAATTGGTGGAAAAAAAAGTTATAAGAAATTAAAAAGTGGGAATTTAAAAAAAAATTTAAACATTAACTGCTCCTTTCAATAGATCAGCAGAAATCATTAGTGCAATTATCCAAACTATCCTACACATACACATAAATATTCATATTTTTCCTTTCTTTTAACCTTTTTCTCATCCCAGTTTTTCCTTCCCATTAAACAGATTCCAAAGACTCAACCCAAAAATGAACAGCTGAGATGAATGTGCACTTTACAAAGGAAGAAATACAAATGGCAAATAAATATATGAGAAAATGTTTAACATAATTTGCCATTCAAGAGATGCAAATTAAAATAACGCTGAGATTCTATCTCACCCCAGAAAGAATGGTTATCACCAATAAGTCAAACAATAACAAATGCTGTAGGGGCTGTGGGGGAAAAGGAACCCTTCTCCACTGTTGGTGGAAGCGCAGGCTACACTGTGGAAATCACTGTGGAGAGTCCTCAAAAAATTAGGCTTGGAGGTCCCATTCAATCCAGCTATTCCTCTCCTGGTATCACAGCAATATATGTGCACCCATATTTATGGTATCACAATTTGCCATAGCTAAATCTTGGGAACAACCCAATTGCCCATCAACTGAGGAATGGATAAAAAATGGTGTGGTATTTTTACACAATGGAGCATTACTCAGCTGAAAAATAAAAGATAAACTTGAGGCTTTCATAGGTAAATTGGTGCAATTAAAAATCATACTCAGAAGTGAAATAAATCAGACCCTCATGTACAAACATCTTATTGTCTTGCTAGTATGAGAACCTGAAAGAGTACATAAAATCTGAAAGGTACAGCAGATACTGTAAGAGGGAAACAATCTGCAAAATCATCTTTGAGGCCTACAAATATCACTCACAGGCACAGTGCTTGCCTGGCAAGAGCAAGGTCCTGAGTTCAGTTCCTGGAACAACAACAAAAAAATTTCTGTGAAAACTTAAATGGAAAAAGAAAAATTGAACTTTTAAAAGCATATTCCTGTAATTTTCAGGAAGAACACACTTTTAAATAAGCTACAATGTGCTAACTATAAAAATTGATAGTTTTGGCTAAATTAAAATTATAAATTCTCTTCATTAAGAATACTACTGGAAAAATGAAAACAAAAATTAAACTGGAAGAAAAAATGGTAAGATATATCATATCTGGGCTATGAATTAAACAACACTCTGAATTTAATTTTACTTGCAAAATAAAATATGAGGCAGTAGTGAAAATGAAGAAAGTATAGCTCTTAGAACAAATGGATGAATTAAAAAATAAGAATTTAGTACAAAAGCTAGTGCCAAAATACTATTCCAGTTTTAATAAACTCAATGCTAAACATTGCATTATTTAGAGCTACATGCATGGGGAAAACTAAAAATGAAGTCATCAAGATGAAATAATAAAAACAAAATTAAGAATAATGGTTACATGTTGAGAGAAAGGGAGGAAAAGAGATTGAGAGAGAGCAAAGGATAGAATACTTATCAAACAGTAAATTTTAATGCTATAAATAACAGTTTTGGATCATATTTTTTTATCCTACTTGCTTTGCTAAAATGACAAGCGACTATTCAAGTTGGATTAGAAGCATTCTTGGCATTTGCTATTCTGAATGTATTTTCCATCTTGAAGTTACTGTGCATGAAGCCAGGAGCAATTACTTTTCAAGTGGATATACTGTCACCACCTTTCAAGGTGTCATTGTCCTGCATTTCATCAGAACTACTTGAGCCAGATAAAAGTTCGCATGCCAGACATTACAAAATAAATGAGAACTTTCCCATTTGTAAAGCAAGTAATGCAAAATTTCATTCTACCCAAAGGGCTGTTCCTCTTGTTGTGAAAAGCAAATACTGAAGATTTTGGTGTTGGTGCAAAGATTTGCTTTAATAAATCAGTTGCTGTGCATAAGTCATTTTACTCCAAATACTATCTTTTCCAAAACATCTTGTATCTTCTAGACTAACGTTATTTCAATACAGAAACCACCTCGAGTGGGCCACTTTTCAGTAGGCATTTTTGTTTACAGCAACAATGGTGAATGGCCAGTTGTCCAGCTTGGTTGAAAAGGCCATCAGGTAGATGAGCTGAGCCTGTGAGAACGGCGAGCAGGAGGAGCCAGGGCCCCTCATCCAAGGGTTTTCTAGTGTGTGGCTACCTGAGTGCTGACGTGCAGAACGGTGTGGGTTCACCTGCCCTCTGAGAACTTCAGTAGTGTTGGAGGTCATTTGTTCGTTTGAAAGTGGTGGTGTATTCCTTCCAAATGACTTTCATGTGGGGTCAAGCACTCCGTTTCTAGTTTGCCTTGAACATAGGTCACTAAAAAGGATCCCAACAGCTCCTGCAGGTGCAGAATGCCCAGTGAATCTCAAACTGAAAACTTGCTTCAGTCCTCAGCCATTTTCTGTAAGTAGTTAATGTTTCAGACACTGAGGTTCCATCATCTTTGTACATGTGAGGTGGGGAGCAGTGTTCAGATCTAATGCACAAGATGCAATTATTGAGCCACACATTGAGTAGATTGCCATGAATGTCAGGGATACACAAGTGGCCTACTTCACACACACACACACACACACACACACACACACACACACACACTCCACTTGCACACATACTTGATCCATTTAAAGTCTGTGTCTAACTATCCCTTAGGCAAATAAAACTGAGCTGTATAATTGCAAAGATCCAATTGTGTCCTATTAACCCAGTCACTCCATGAGCTAATCCAGAGGTCGTGGGGCCACAAAGTCTCATTGTGTTTAAGCTTTATAATGAAATTGCAAAACCGTCAGCTCCTCTGCCTGTCCTGTTGTAGGAGCCCACAATGTATGCTCTCACACAGTCTTCCAAATAGGCTCTGTGCTTCCAGAAGCTAGACTTCTTTCCTTACACTGCTGCCAGTTTGCAATAAAGGTTGTGGCATTGCTTACTCGTGAGGTATCTCTGCCTACCCCTCAAGAGAGCAAAAGGAGAGACCCTTACAGAGCATGCAAGGACATTTCCTGAATTTCTTTGTTCCCTTGAGAAAATACTTCAGAGGAAATAACTTCCATCTATTAGTATATGTGGCATAAAATATTCACTAAAAGCACTATAAGTCTAGAGTAATTAAGGGATAAGAGACTGTTATGTCAGGTCCTGTGACAAATAGATGCCAAGGAAGGGATAAATAAAAAGTTGTGCTTCTTTGTGGGTTTGTTTTGGTGTGAAGATGAGCTGGAAACACAGTAAGAGCTGTTAGACTAAAGTGCACAGCTGACCCGGAGGAGAAGCAGGGATGAAGGGTTTCTTGTAAATGACTTCACATGTCATAAATAAAGCACAATAATTAAGAAATCTTAAAAGAAGATAGCTTCCTTACTAGTCATCTTGCTAGTGTAAAATTAAATTCTGCTTAATAAACAACTCCAAAATCTCAATTGTACACCAAAACAAAAATTATTTGCTGCTACTAGGCCTGCAGATGTCTGGGCTGGGCTCACACTTGTTTCTACTCTTCAGGTCAGTCATTGCAGGACCAGGCCAAAGCAGAAGAGGCAGATAGAAGTTAGTCTTCTTCTCCCAGCACGTGGAAACCACGTGCTGTCCCCCTGAATAAAAACAAACATGCCAAATCCCACAAGCACTTTGAAAAACTCTTCTCAAGTCATAGAAGATCATGTTCCACGGCCAAAGCAAATCATGTAGACAAGGCCATTGTCAAGGGAAGGAAGAAGTTCAGTTCATCTGCTGCACTAGGAAGCTCTGTGAGAGGCAGGAGTAGAAAACTTAGAATAATTTTCCACTGTTAATTAATACTATTCCTCTAGTAAACTGAGGAATGGAGTGAATTCAGAGTAGGAAAACTGGACTATGCATCCAGCATACAGCAACACACACACACACACACACACACACACACACACACACGTGTGTGATACATAGTTAGGCCAGAAGAACACAGATGTATGTGTCTCCTGTAAAGTCACATGCCTGAATCTTGGGCAAAAATGAACCTGAGTACTCTTAAGTTTTACAGTTTTTCTTTGACTACTTAGAGGACAAATTTCAGTTTATACTAGTAATGGAGGAAGAAAATCTAGTGCAAAAGAAAAAAAATACATATACTGACCCACAAAATCCAAAATCTTTAACACCAACATTCTGACCCTAGCATGGCTTTTTTTGAACACACATTTGAGGCCTACGACATAGACCATTTTCATCCTGATAGTATGTTTTCAATAGAGGAATTTTAATGGAATCAGAATGAATAAAAGCAAAACAAAATTTTTCTTCTAGCAGCTGCAACAAATCAAGCCTAAACATCAAACTACTCAGAAAGTCAAAAACTCATCAAAGAATAAAAGTTAGCAACATCAAGCCCCTGAGCCTTAGGTAGAAGCATTAAGGGAACAGTGAGTGGGTGGGAAAACTGCAAGGAGCTTAGGACAATCTATCTAGTTACATACAAGGAAATAAAGAACTCTCTGAAATGATCATGGTAAAAGATTAGCCAATGGGAATAAACTCCTCAGTCACTATTTTTGAACCTTGTTCTCTATTGTCTGTGTTCCTTTTCTCTTAGGATGAGTCAGGAAAGTGGAAGAAGGTAGTTGGGAGGAGTGTTCTTCCTTCAGGTAGGATTAGGCTTTGGCAGTCTTTGTTCTGGGGAAGTTTCCAGAAGTATTTGAAATCTGTTGTTCTCCTTTCCACCATGGAGTAATCTGTCCTAAATCTTCACTATGAGAATGGACTGGGAGTTCCTCAGGCACAGCTTATAAGGCGGGGTCCTTCATATGCTGAGTCCCCAACAGCCTCTCACTCTTACACTTGTCAGCCCCCTTGCACAGCTTCTATCCAAGGTGGACTGCAGAGGCTTTGTTCCAGATAAGCAAATCCCAGCTGTCACGCTCTGGCCGTGCTAGTTTCTCCATATTTTGGTGTAGCGCTTGCCTCACTTCCCTGATTGGTCCACAAAAAGCCCTTTGATTTTTGGTTTAACCAGCTTGTTCTTATTAAAAAAGTGATAATTCCTAAGCTCTTCACATGCAGAAGCTTGACCAATTGTGTCCTTAAAACAGTGTTATTCACCACAGAATTCCAAGATCAGTATCTGTATAATTTATTGTTTGAAATAATTACAGATTTTGGAGATGTTTCAAAACATTACAGGGATGTCCCACATGCCATTCTTTTCTTTTCTTTTCTTTTTTTCAGCATCAGGTATTGAACTCAGGACCCTATGCTTGCCAGGCAAGTGCTTATTCTCCTGAGCTATCTTCCGGGTTCTCATGGGTCATTCTCTCCATTTCCTTCAGTGGTAACATCTGATGTTAGGAAAATGTACTATGAAACCCCGGAAGTTAGCATTGTTATAACCCACAGAGTTTAAGTGGGTTTCATCAGTGTGTGTGTGTGTGTGTGTGTGTGTGTGTGTGTACACACATATGTGTGTGTGTCTACCTGTGTCACTGGATTATTTTTAAGGCAAAAAATGAAGGCATTATCTTACATAGATATAGTGCATGTTGCACACAGTAGTTTAGCCCATGATATAATGTTATTAAATCTGATAAACACTTTCCTTGAGATTTATCAGCTTGTATTGATTTTTCTTTGTGAAGTTTTATGAAATTTCATCATATATATTAATTCAAGTAACCATTACACAGCCAGGATTTAGAATTGTTCAATCAAAATGAAATTCTTATATTATCACTTACAATGCTAACCCTTAGCATCCACTGAACACAGCAGGGTTCTCATTCCTATAATTTAGTAACTTGAAAATCTCTGTCTCTCCCTCTTTCTCTTTCTCTTTCTCTCTCTCTCTCTCTCTCTCTCTCTCTCTCTCTCTCTCTCTTCTCTCTCTCTTTATATATATATAGATAGATATAGATATAGATAGATATAGATAG
>NW_004524636.1:11276197-11277353 GCF_000260255.1 Octodon degus
CACTGAGCCATCTCCCCAGTCCTGAGTACTACAAACATTTGAACTAATATTATGACTGTATATTTATCTATATAGCAACATATATATAGAACATATAATTTAAGATTTACATATAGAAACATACAGAGTTTAAATCATATATAACTTTATATTCTAAGAATCTAAGGTTTCTATTTGTAAGTCCTATGTTAACCTTCATCCTGTGAACTTTGCTATTTCTAAAATCCTAGATAACTCATCTATATGTAGAAAACCAAAAGAGCCAGAGAAAAACAAAAGGAAAAATAAAAGTGCTTTAAGTATTTTAAGTCAATGAACAACAACAAAAATAACAACAACAAACCACAGACACACAATTATTTTTAGATCAGACTGCACTCTTAAAAATATTGGCCAAATGGAGCTACAATAATCTGCTGTAGGTTCATCATAAATTGACTAGTCAGACAATTTATTTGGGGTGATCAATTAGTGTAGACATTTCCTCCAACAAAATCACACTAGTTACTCCTAGCCCAGGCCTGGTGAGTGTGTGTGAGAGCTTCCGGATACCCTATGCCTGCAGGACCTACTGGTCCCAGCCCATGCTCATGGTGGGTGAGACCCTCTTCCACCGCCGTGGGATGCCCCCCACCACTCCGCAGCACCTCCCCAAACCTGCCCGCCAAGTACGAATTTCTGCAACGTTCTGGGAACACTCAGACCCAGTCCTAGCCCAGGCCCAGTGAGTGTGTGGGAGACCTTCCTGCTACCCTGCTCCAGTGGGACCTACTGGTCCTAGCCAGGCGCAGCGTGGGTGAGACCCTCTTCCACCCCCTTGGGACACTTTCATCACTCCACAGCACCTCCCTAACCCTGCCTGCCCAGTAGGAATTTCTGCTGCATTCCGGGAACACCCAGACCCAGTCCTAGCCCAGGCCCGGTGAGTGTGTGGGAGAGCTTCTGGCTACCCTGTGTTGGAGTGACCTACTGGTCCCAGTGCAGGTGCAGCGTGGGTGACACTTTCACCCTTTTGGAACGCCCCCATCACTCCATGGTACCTCCCCACAACCCCACCACAGAGTAGGAATTTCTGTCATGTTCCAGGAACCCCCAGATCCAATCTTAGTCCAGGCCCAATGAATGTGTGGGAGAGCTGCCTCTCCCCCCTACTCCA
>NW_004524636.1:11277453-11283387 GCF_000260255.1 Octodon degus
AAAAAAAAATTCGCCAGCTTTGTCTTCACCAGCACTTCTTTGGGCATTGCAAATATTTGATTTCAGAATTTAAAAGTAGTTGAAGCTGGTAGTTCTTGCTGTCGAATACATTAAATTAGTGAATTAACAGACAAAGACTGGCAGGGATAGACTCTCTTAAAAAATCAGAATCATTCCAGTGATACTACTTAACAGAGACTATCTTTAGAAGAAAATAAACATTTAATTAAATGTAAAACAACAGAAAGCTACAAAGAATACTGCTAAAATGAATAGAATAGAGAGCTCAAATACAAAAGGATGAATAACCCTAAAATTTGTCCTTTTGTAAGATTAACAAAGGTCACAAACTTTAGCTAGACTAATTAATAAAACAATGAAAGAATATTCATATTTCTAAAATCAGTACTAAAGTTGGGGCATTGATGTTGCTTTTTTCTTTTTGGAACCAGAACTGGGGATTGAACTCAGGCCTTTGTGCTTACCAGGGAAGGGCTTATTCTACGGAGCCATCTCCTCGGCCCCTGGGGGGCATTGTTACCAACCTTACAGAATTTAGGACTATAAGACAATATTATGAAGGACTATATAACCAGTATTTTAGCTAACATATGAAATGGACAAAATCCTAGAAGCCTACAAACTGTCAACAACAAAAGGAAGAAAATAGGTACATTGGATTTCATAAAAAATTAAAACTTGTGTGTCTTAAAAGAAAGGATCAACGCAATAAAATAAAACTTACAGAATAAAAAGTTTTTCATATAGATAACAGATATAGTTTAGTGTTCATATTATTTAGAAAACTTTTAAGACAAGTAGGATAAGATAAACAATACAGTTTTTACAAGGGCAATAGGCTTGAATAGATATTTTTCACAAAAAGTACACAAGTTACCACGCGCACATGAGAAGATATTCATGGTAATTGGTCATCAAGTAATCACAAATGCAAATCGTGCACTAAGTTCATATTCTTTAGAGCACCAGTCATTATAATTGAGCATAAAATAGCAAGCATCCCTAGGAATGTGGTGACACGGGAATCCTCATACATTGTTGGTGGGAAAGTACCAACCTCCAAATGGTGGTAACACATTTGGTGGCTTCTTTCTGCAGCTTGAATGAGCTTTGAAACTATCCTGCTGAGTAATGTCAAGCCAGACACAAAAGTACCATGTATTACCTAATTCATTTTGTAAGTACCGGGTGCTAACCGATTACACCACTGGAGTGTCCTGTCTGATTCATTTTAAATGAAGCAACTAGAGTAGGCAAAGAGAGTAGAACACAAAAAGCAGCTTCTATTGTTATAGGGCAGTTTCTTTTGTAGTGGCTGCCCAGTCAAAAGTCCTGCAGATTCCTCCTGCTTTAAATAAAGAATCGGAGGAGAAGAGCCAATAGCATTGCCTAGAACATTTATTTGAGAACTGTGAGGAAAATAGGCATTGGAGAAACTAGCTCTGAAAAGAAGACTTGGGGTGAATAAAGAGAAAAAGAGAATAAAAGCAAAAGTACGGTACATGTCGCATCTAAGAAGTACAGCAGCGGCTTTAGTGAAAACACACTGAGATGGTCCACCCCTCTTGTGTACTTTCACATCTCGTGAGAGTTCACAACAAGTTCCACCTGTGGTGGCTTCACATTGCCCTGGCCTCCTGTAATTGACAGGCCCTGCTCATCCTGCCAGCCAGCTTTGCCAAGCCCTATCTCCTATATTTCTATGAGCACCAGCATCCAGGTTTGAGGTCTATGAATGAGGAGACTGCAGCCTGGATTCAAAACAGGTGTTGAGACCATTGGCATATTCTAGTTTTGTAGGGTTTTTTTTTCCTGCAGTCATAGTGATATAAACAAGTTAATAATGAGACTTCACAGTCTCTTAGAGTTCAGTTGAATCAAGTCCCAAAATGGGCCCCAGGGAGTCCAGACTCAATGACCTTGGACTTAATTTGTTCCTGAGGAGTATATACTTCTTTATGCTGAACGAGACTGTGTACCTTAAACCTGTGGATTCTCTCCCTGTGTAACAAATCTGTAAAATAAGCATAAAATGATGCCATAAAATAGTAAGAATAGCAGCTAGGGGCTGGAAGGATGCAGAACAATAAGGCGACAGAGATCCCAAGCTTAGCTATAGGAAGTAACTCTGTACTCTGATACAACATGTGACCCTGTCTAAATGCAAGGGGCGACAATTCTGTGTGATCTGTCCCTCAGAAAACCCCTATACTTTTTCTGCTCTATTCCAAAATGCACCCCCTGAATACTACACAACAGCGATTTTAAGAACTGAGCCAACTCAGGATGCTTTCCTTTAAAAATCTTGAAACAAACTGCCTCAATGTATACCCAGATTCCCAGTAAATAGGCTGTGGCCAGTTCCCACGCAGACCCCATATCTTGTTCCCAGAGCAGCTGCAGGAAGCAGCCTCTTCATTCATCCATCACTGGTCCCAGAAGAGCGCCTGCATGTAGAAAATACTCTTCCTATAAGGACACTTCCAGTGTTCCTAGCTGCACAAGAGAGGTCCTTGCCTTCGAGGCTGTACTGCATTCCCGAATTTGGGAAAGAATTGTTTCCAACTTGGGCTTTCTGCCAGGTACACACATGAAGGCTCATCTCTCCACAAGCTCCAGCATGGCAGTGCTTCTCAAGTTGCAAAGATAAAGTCAGGCAAAGCCAGACTGACTCAGGCATCCTCTGAGCAAAGTGTGAGTGCCGCCCTGAGAACTGTATCGGTTGTACTGAAAACAGTAGGACACGTGCCATTGCTTGGGACTTTTCCTGCTTCCAAATGAGATGGTCTTCACTCTCTGGAGCTTCTTAAACGACACAGAAAGGGGTCAAGAAAAAAAAAATCATGGGCCAAAGGTAATCAGGCGTCACAAAGAATGGTCGTGTTTGTTTGTTTGAAAGGTACTTGTACATATTCTCGCTCCACATGGAGAGACAAAAACCAAAGCAACTCTGCTGAGATTCTCCAGAGCACCAAAAGGTGGCTTGGACTAGGAAAGCTGCTTTCAAAATTTCATGGATGCAAAAGTTTAAAGAAAAAAGATGTATTTTCTTCTTTTTATTTTGGTAGGGGATCTAAAGCCCATGGGTTACAATTTTCTTTCTTTTTCCTTCCCTCAATCCCTCCCTCCCTCCCTCCCTCCTGTCCCTTCCTTCCTTCCTTCCTTCCTTCCTTCCTTCCTTCCTTCCTTCCTTCCTTTCTTTAGTTTTTAAATTCTTAAAATTTTTATGTTTTTATTTTTGAAGAATATCCAACAATACTAGAAAAAAACAGCAATGGAAATGATGCAAGATTTCACTAAACAAAGTAATATAAATTCAACACTGGTTGCTGTATTACATGATGCTATCTTCAAATCAGTTGTTCAGATTATCAGATATAAACATATAAGATTCATTTAAAGAAGAAAAAACAAAGAAGTTATAAGGAATTCAAAAGTCAAAGAAAAAATATTTAAGCATTAACTGATCCTTTCAAAAGACTAGTAGAATTCAACAATACAATTATCTAAGCCATCCTGTATCAATACCTAAATATATTTTTCCTTTCTTTCATATGTCCTTTTCCTCATCCCAGTTTTGCCTTCCTATTGAGCAGTGTCTTTTCTTTTCACAGTATCTATTTTCCTTTTATATTTTTGTTATTTTTTCTGGTTCTCACACTAGGGAGATCATACAATATTTGCACATGTGGATCTGATCCATTTCACTTATCAATATAGTCTCTAGAAGCTTCCATTTATCTATAAAAGTCAAGGATTTATCTTTTTTATAGCTTAATAATACCACATCATGTAAAAATACCATAGCTTTTTATCCATCCCTCAATTGATGAGCATTTCGGTTGTTTCCAAGATTTAGCTATGACAAATTGTGCTGCTGTAAACATGGATGAACATATTTTGCTATGATATGATTTCAGTTCTTTTTTTAAATGTATTTTAGGGAAGGGTCTACAGGGTGTTCAGGGACTCACTACTAGAGCAGACTCGTATGATCTGCCTGTTTATAGCCTCCAAAGAGCTGGGATTACAGGCATGTGTCACCATGCCCAATCTCAATTATCATCTCAGGATGCCCTGGGGGGTGGGGCCAGACGGCAGGCCTGGAGATTGAATCCCTGGCCCCTGTGCCTGCTTTCAGATGCTTTAATCTGCTGAGCTATTTGGCTGGCCCTGATTTCAGTTCTTTTGGAAAAATATCTAGGAGGGTAATTGCTGGCCTGAACGGTACCTCCAATCCTAGCTTTTTGGGGAAACTCCATATTGATTTCCATAATGGATGTACCCACCTGCACTCCCAGCAACAATGGAGAAGGGCTCCCTTTTCCCACAGCTTCTCCAGCATTTGTTATTGGTTGACTTATTGATGACAGCCATTCTTTCTGACATAAGATGATATCTCAGCATTGTTTTGATTTGTATCTCTTAAATGACAAATGATGTTGATCATCTTTTCATCCTTTTCTTTGTCATTTGTATCTCTTCATTTGTGAAGCATACATTTATCTCAGTGCCCATTTTTGGATTGGGTCATTGAATTTTGGAGGCTGATTTTTCAAAAAGTTCTGTATATGTTCTAGGTAGGAGCCCTTTGTCTCACAGTCTGCTATAATTGTTTCCCAATTTGTGGGTTATCTTTTTACTCTGTCAGTGATTTCTTTTGACATGCAGAAACTTTTCAAAAAGATGAGATCCCAATTGTTGATTCTTTGAAGTATTTCCCATGCAGTTTGATTTTTATTCACGAACTCTTTATGTACCCCTATGTCCTAAAGGTTTCTACCTACATTCTCTTTTAGAAGAGTCAGTGTTTCAGAAAGGAATAGAAGGAATAATGATTTGAAAGGAAGAAATAAAATTCTCATTATTTGCAGATGACATAATATTGTACCTAGAAGACCTGAAAAACTCCACTAGGAGACTTGTACATTTAATTCCCTAACTTAGGTGGATACAGTCAACACTCAAAGCTCAATAGCATTTTTATACACAAATAGCAAATGCACCAAGAAAGAAATTACAGAAATCACAGCTTTCTCAAAAACAACCCCCAAAATTGAAATCCTTAAGAATCAATATCACAAAGGAAGTAAAATTTATTTATTTATTTATTTATTTATTTATTTATTTATTATGCATTTGATTGTTGCAGGGTCTCACTACACAGCTTGGACTTGTGGTGATGTTCCTGCTTTCAGCCTTCCCAGCTTTGCGATTATAGGCAAGCACCACTACTCTCAGATTCTGGGCTCAGCCTTCCTTGGGAGTGAGGCTGTTGTGGCATGTGGTACTGTAGGGGGTTCAAACTGTGGTCCCTGCACTTGCCTAAGCAGGTGCTTTAGTCCACTGAGCTATCTTGTAGGCCCAGGAAATAAGATTTATATAGCAAAAATTATAGTACTCTAAAAAAAGAGGTAGAAAAGGACTTCAGAAAATGAAAAGATATTCCTTGCTTCTGGATAGGAAAAACCAGCATAGTGAAAATGGCCATACTTCCAAAATTGTTGTACAGAGTCAATGAAATCCCAATTAAAATACTGGCATACCTCACAGATCTAAAAATACATTCCTAAAATTCATCTGGAAACAGAAGAGACCCAGAATAGCAAGAGCAGTCCTGGGTACAAAGGAAAGGCAGGAGCCATCACAATCCCTGGTTTGAAATTATACTACAAACCTACTGTGATAAAATCAGCATGGTACTAAAAAAAAAGAGACATGACAATTGAGACTGGGCATGGTGACGCATGCCTGTAATCTCAGCTCTTGGGAGGCTATAAACAGGCAGATCATATGAGTTGGCTCTAGTAGTGAGACCCTGAACACTCTGTAGAGCCTTCCCTAAAATACAAAGAGAGAGAGAGAGAGAGAGAGAGAGAGAGAGAGAGAGAGAGAGAGAGAGAAAGAAGAAGA
>NW_004524636.1:11283487-11286152 GCF_000260255.1 Octodon degus
TATTAACACAGTTTATCAGTAGATTATTTTGGTTTTCCATGTACACATCCATTTATTCTGCAGATAATGACAATTTTATTTCTTCTTTTTGATTGAAAAAAAAAAATCTTGGGCCGCATAGCCAAAGCTTCTAGTACACTATGATCAGAAGTTATGATCACGTGCATCCTTTTTAATATTGCAGGGAAAGCTTGGTTAGACACTATTAGATTAAAATGTTCTTCTCTATTCCTAGTCAGCTAGTAGTTTTATTTTCTGAATATTGAGCTTTGTCACATGCTTGCTCAGCAGCTTCTGAGCAGTTTATCTTTTATTCTTTCCCTGCGGTGAAGTACAGCTTGGAGTGTGTGTCTCTCTAGCAGGCCTGGAGCAGCCCCCACCTTACCAGGATGAGCCACTAGTTATATATTATCAGGTTTTCATTGTTACTCTGTTTGTGTTTGCATTGATGTTCATGAAATAAATTGACTGAGAATTTCTCAATATTATTGTATTAGATTTAAGGTCATTTTAAGGTTACACAGGTGGTTTAAGAAACAAAAGGTCAATTGAGTGTCTTTCCTCTTTTTTTACATGGATTAATTAGGGTTAGATTGGCCTTATGTTTTCCTTGCATATTTGGCAGAAATGCTAGGGGAAGCAACTAGGAGTTTTTATTTTTCTTTTGGAAAAATCATTTCATATTATATATTTAGATAACTATCATAATCATTGAATTTTCTTTTCTTTCTTTCTTTTTTTTTTTTTTTAATTTTGTGCAGGTTCTGACTATGTAGTTCAAACTCATAGACTCATAGTCATCCTGCTATTTTCAGCCTCTCCAGTCCTGGGATTACAAGCGCGTTCCACCATGCCTGGACTCTGTCACTGGCTCATTGCGCCTGGATACCAGGGATTGAACCCTGGCCCAAGCGCTTGCCTAAGCAGGCGCTTAGTCCACTGAGCTATCTCACTGGCCCGAAGATTTATTCTTTTTTCTTTTCTTTTCTTTCTTTCTTTTTCTTTTTTTTTTGGTGACTCAGAGCCTGATGTTTTCCTGGCGATCTGGTAAAGTAGGTGAAGCTGAAGCTGGGGATCAAACCACGGTATCCTGCTCCTGACTGACTTTGCTGAGCAGGAGCTTAAACAACTGCGCTAAAGGCAGGCCCCCCAGGATTTATTTTTCTGACATTTCTCCATTGTCTCTTTTTTTTTTCTGATGGAAGCTTTTTTATAATATTCTCTTTTTCTGTTTATAATCATATACCAGTTCTCATTCTGTATGTTGTTACTTTGTACCTTTCTGTTTCTTAATCTGTTTTGTAAGCGATTTGTTAAATTCATTATTTTATCTAAAAACACAATATACATATGTGCTGATATCTTTTATTTTATAATTACTATTTCAATAATTTTTCCTTAATCTTAATTATTTCAATTTCTTTTCCAGAGTAAATTAACTACTGTTTTATAAAAATTTGAGAGGTATATTCGCATAATTTATCATCATTTTCTCTTCTATAATATATATATGAACTTCCTGTTAGTGGTACATTCAGCTATGTTTCATAAGTTTTCATTTCAAGCTACTTTCTGTTTTTCCCTTATGTATAGTAATTTAAAAGTACAATATTTAACATCTACATATATAAAAACAAATATTTTGCTGTTCTTTCTGACTTCTAGCTGAGTTTGACACTGCCTTGAGAACATACTGTGTTTGTAACAAGCACACAACCCACTTTTGTGTGCATGTCCTTGGAATAATATTAGCAAGGTGTTGGCTGCCGTACAAGTGCCAATTCGGTGAGCTTTATTAATTAGATCACAGACTTTTGCTAAGTCTATTGTTTGTCTGCTTTTTATTATCTAGAGAGAGTTGTATTGGAATCTTCTCTGAGTGCATTAGCATCGTACAGAAAGGGACTTGTGCATTTTCCTTTTCTTTTCTACTATATTACACCTTACACACTTTGAAGCTCTATTAGGAGCTACTAGGTTGCTCTGTTTATTACAAAGTTTTATGAGTATCATAAGGCTTTACCTTTTCCTGACATTATAATTCATAAATCACTGAAAGCAGAAACATACAAAACTGCAATGTGTAGCAGTATATTAGCTTATAACTGATTGGAGAAACCAATATTAGCCCGTCTGAATCCTCAGTCTTCTGCTCTCCTCTCCTGAGCTAAAGAAACATGTCACCCACCACCTTCTGGACCAAAAGCAGATCCCAGCTTCTGTCAGTTTTATAATTAAGGTTTTCTATTTAGAATTACATATTTCCCAGTAAAAGTTTTGCATCATCACCCAAAGAACCTCTCAATCTCTAAACTTGATTATTTTTGTCTTTAAGTCCTTTAAATTCATTTTATTATAGTCATAACCAATATCATTTGGTTGACATGTACCATATGTATTTTTCTCAATGTCTTTACATATCTTCTGTGATATCAAAGGAAGATAATTATTAGTGGATGTGGGGCAATAATAAAACCTTAGTATAGAAAATACTTTTATACTAAGTAGTAGTTTTAGTGGAAAATAATCCCAAAAAAATTAGAAAACCACTGAAATCTAAGTGTCTTCCTCTCCAAAGGCTTATCTTGCCACATCTTCACTCTGTTTTTCCACTGTTTCCATTATTCCTTTTCAACATTTTTACCTTGTTTAGTATGTGGGGGGC
>NW_004524636.1:11286252-11291466 GCF_000260255.1 Octodon degus
TCTCTATTCTCAGATTATCTTTAAAACATCTCAGGCAGTGTAATGTCTTTAAGAGCTATTCAAGCATTTTGAACATCAATAGTCCATTATGATTTTTATTGCCAATTTATACTCTAGTCAAAATATATTGTCCTTTCAACCATTAAGGGACACTTGTCTTATTTCTGCATTTTTGGCTAACATAAATAAAGCTACTATGAATACTTATGTACAGTTTTGTGTGAACATACATTTTTATGACTCCATCATAAATACTCATGAAAATAAAATGATTATTGGGTCAAATGATAATTTTATTTATTTTAACTTTACAGGAAACTGAAAACTGCTAGAGTGGCCATACCATTTCATGGTGCATTGTAATATGCCATTTATGTGTGCCATTTACTAACAATGCATGAGAAGCCGAGAATTCTATATTCTAGTGATTACTCATGATTACAGTATTCTTCTCCAATTGTAGTCATCCTAAACATGTCTAGTTGTACCTTATCAGCGCTTTGCTTTGTATTGTGCTGGAAGCTATTGCTGGTGGATGTCTTTTTCTGTCTTGCCATACCTGTGACCCTCGAGGTTAAAAATTTCTCATTTTTGCCATTTTGTAATTTGTTGATTTTTCATATCACTGAATTTATAAGCTTCTTAATATACTCTAAAATCAAATATTTTGCCACATAGATAATTTGTAAATAATTTTTTCTAGTGAAATCTTTGGCTTTATCCTCTTACTAGGATAATTTTTGAAACAATACTTTTAAAGTATGATGAATAGCCTACTGGTTTTTCAAAATAAGTCATATTTCGATGACATGTCTGAAAACTCATGATGTACTTTTAAATACATTTAAAAATGGCAATATAATGTGCACTAAAATATTTAATATTTAATTTTTAAAACATTCACATTGGCTTTAATTTTCATTGAAAGACGTTACCTTCACTTTGAACACATGTATTTCATTTTTCTTGCTACTTTTGGAAGCATTTGTGGAAGTCCTAAGTGTGTCTTTACTGGCACTGTTCCAATGATTCAGATCTCTGTCTTTCCTGGGCATATTGACTTGGAATGCAGCTGGAAAGAACATGGTGCCAGATCCACCAAGTGGGGTGGATGAAGACACACATTAATGATTTTGAAAAGAAATTATAAATATTTTGAAGTGACTCAGAACATACAGACAATCACAGAATGACACTAAGGAAATATGACTTCCAGCGCATAGTCAGAAAGTTGTGAGAACAACAAAATAAGTGTTTTTAAAGTGAGGGAAATGTTATGAGGGTGATTGATAGAAATGTGTCATTTGCAGTATTTTTTAACTTTTAGTTTATATTTTCACTATATTTCTTGACCACACCTTACACACACATTTGAAAGAAAAAACAGAGTACAAGGTTTTTGATGAAAGGTGAAAGAGCATAGAGAACTAATTTATACCTGTATAAGATATAAATACACATTTTTATGTCATAGTTTAGACAATTAAAAATCTCCCATTCAGTTAGTGCAACTTGGAAGGGTGCACTTGGTCTCAGATGCCTCCTTTTTCTCTCTGCTGCCTGACTGCTCTGGGTTGATGCTGTTTTTCTCCTCCAGTCCTCTCTAACATCCTGTGTCTCTCCAGAGCCAGCAACCTCTAGCTGCCAACGTGAACCAAAACAAACCTTTCCTCCTTTACAAGTGGATGTCAGATATTTTGTCTGAGCAACCAAAAGGTGCCCAAGACACGTTATGTACCGGAGAAAGTGAGATTGTCACTGGGACCTGACCATGTGGTTCGGACGCCTTGGAAATGGTTCCCAGTAGGGGTTTGGCCAGGTCTGGCAGTGCTGACTCCGGAGGTCCTAATATGCTGTAAGGTGAGCTTGATGAGAGGTGCTGACCAGCGCTCCGGAGACCAGGATGCTGAGAGCAATAGGCAGTCAGGAAACGACAGGCTCAGCAGCTTTCAACTGCGAACAAGAGCTCCACCGGAGTTGTGCTAGAGGTCACGTATGCTATACGCTGTTAGAAAATGCACCTTAATTTTGCCATTTTGGAACATCAACTACAGAAAGCCGGCAGCAGTGACTGGAGCCATGTGTGTTATAATTAGCAAGGTAAGGCCACCCAAACTTCCTGGGGCTTGTGTCTCACCACACCTTGATCGAGGTCTTGGAAATGAAATTACCTATCTCCTAATATTACCCTGGTGTTTTCAGTCTTGCAGCCGTCTGATTCCTTTTTATTCCCTTGTTCCTGTCTCTTGGAATAAAAATATTTATCCCATGCCATTGTATGTTGGAATTGATTCACATTTTTTAAAATGCATTTGGTTGTTGCAGGGTCTCACTATGAAGCTCAGACTCATGGTGATCTTCCTGCTTTCAGCATCCCCAAAACGAGGATTACAGGGGAGTTGCCAGGTGCCACTATCCCCCAGACTCTGGCCAGCTCAGCCCACCTTAGGGGTGGAGCTGTCACGGCAATGTGGTGCTGGGATTGAACCAAGGTCCCTGTCCTTGCCTGTGCTTGCCTAAGCAGGTGCTTTAGTCAATAGAGCTATCTCACCAGCCTGGAACTGATTCACATTCTTAAAAAAACTTTTTTACATAGACCTGCAACTAAGAGTTTGCCTTCAGTTTTAGAGACTTTAAATTTGTATTTTTCAGAAATTCTGCAATTGGTAAGACTATATTGGTAATGCTTATGGACTAAATTTATTTTGTATAATGAAATAGACAAAAACATTTTGGGGAACAGGGTCAAATATTATGGTTTAGATCTAAAACATTCCCTGAAAGTCTCAAGATTGGAGGTGGTGCCTGGCTAGAAGAGGAAGGTCACTGGCAGGGGGTGGGGGGTGGCAGGGCTGATTCTTATTCCTGGCACCTGCCTTCTGTCTCTGCTTCCTGGCTACCAGGGATCAAGCACCTGTTTCTCCACCATGTCCCTCTATCCTCCTGTTTCTACCTTGGAACAAGTGAACCATAAAATAAAACCATAAGTCAAACCACTATATGTTGTACAGGTTGGGTAATTTGTCCCACAGACAGAGAAATGTCTGAACTGCTACAATGAACATATATGCACATATATAGATACAAATAGCTACCAAATGAATCATGTACAATTTGAGACCTTCAGCAATGTATGGTGCAATTAGTAATACCTTCAAAGATCAATATAAATAAATAAGTAGATATTTAAAATTGTAGACACTTTTAGTATATATGCTGCTGGAGCAAGCATATGTATAAGATTGTAAAATAAAAGAAGAAAAAAAAATTCTAGATCTGGGGATATAGCTCAGTGTCAGAGCCTGGCAATCACAAGGACATGAGTTTGATTCCTGGTACAGAAAAGAAAAAGAAGAAGTTTTCTTCTAAGGTAAAATATTGTTATTATTTCCATGATATGATGAAATTCCAAATGGAAGGCAAACTAACTTAAATTATAATCAATTAAAGTGCAAGATGTAGACAGGGATATTAATGTCAGTAATCAAGAGAGACTGATGCTAAAATGCAGAAAACTTAGATTTTCAGAAATCTAACATGTTTATTTTCTAAGGAAATAAAAGAAAAAAACAGAAAATTAAAATTGTTTCAGTATATTTCAAAATGCAGAAGATAAAAATAAAAATATAGCTAACGTATATAATAGTTTTAATAATGTAGTAATTAAATAAAGTTTATAAAAACATAGCTTCTGTATAGGCAAAATGTATACTATGCCAATGTACATGATGTTTTGATAGTGCACTATAGTACCCAACATCAAAATCAATGTTAAAACACTGGGTACTTTTCCATCTAAACTAGGAACAAATGAAAGAAAATTGCAATCATCACTATTGTTTATAATTGTTCTGAAAATATAAAAATATAAATAGTTGAAATATGAAGAGAATTATTGTTATTTGCAAATTATGTGATTATACATTTGAGAAATCTTAAAGAAAAACAGGGCAATTAGAGTTAGTGAGAGAATTCATTAGTGCAACTAATCACAAAATAAATAATCAGATGTATTTTTCTTCTATAGCGATAACAGTTTAAGTGTCATAATAAAGAAAATGAATGCAGTCAGAGCAATAATATTATAGGTAGTATTACTATTTCACAAATACAAACTAGCAAGGAACAAATATCAAGGTTATAAGTATTGTATAAAAATGTAAACTCTGTATGAAGACTTAGATGAAAAACTAAATAAAGGGAGAACTACGTCTTTTATGGCTAGATAATATGATCTAGCTGATAAGGCAACTTTTCTAAAATTAGCCAAGACATTCAACCATGTACGCACAGAAACTCCCTGTCTATGAAAATCCCAGGAATCATTCTGTCTACTAAAATTCTACCAAGACACCAACTAGCCAGCACAAATTACTAGAATCAAGTATTTTTCCCCATAATTTTATTGATAAACAAATAACAATGAGACAGTTAGAATCAAGTATTTTTTTACATTTTTATTTATTTATTTATGTGTGTGTGTGTGTGTGTGTGGTGTGTTTGTGTGGCCAGCTCAGCCCACCAGGGGGCGGGGCTGGCTGTCATGTGGTGCTGGGGGATTGAACTGTGGTCCCTGTGCTTTGCTAAGCTTGTACTAAGTAGGTGCTTTAGACCACTGAGCCATCTCACCAGCCCCAGAATCAAGTATGTTGAATCTCCAAAATCTAACGGGCATGGACTTTTTCCTTTTTTCTTGCTCCCTCTCTCCCTCCCTCGCTCACTCCTTCTTTCCATCCCTCTCTTTCTTTGCATTCAGATATTCAAGAAAACTCTACCACATCTCAGGCTGACCACAGAAGCAACAGAATACCTGACTAAATCTTCTTGAGTGGGAGTCTTCTCTAGTTCCTTCTGTAAATGTCATCTGGAAAGCTACTTTTTGGCCCAATGGGCTTCAAAAGATGAGGAGTTTGGAATTTCTCAGCAACCCACCAAGCAGATCACAACAGGCAATCCCAGCTTTTGGATAACAAGTTTCTCATTTCCAATTCTGACACAGAAAACCTGCACAAGGAATGGAGGATACTGACCCATGGTTGTGGGCTAGAGATCTGGGAGAGTGGACGTGGTAGCCATTATGCAAAACACTGACACTTGCTTAAATTCGCCAGCTTTACATTGCCATGTTTCCTAGCTCATCTCCTTTCCCTCTCTTGATTAGTTAGTCCTTGAGATCCTGCCTTCCCTTTCCTTGTATTATATCTTTCTATTTGT
>NW_004524636.1:11299816-11328327 GCF_000260255.1 Octodon degus
AAGAAGAAGAAATGAAATCATGCTACAGCAAAATATGTGCACCCATGTTTATAGCAGCACAATTTGTCACAGCTAAATCTTGGAAACAACCCAAATGCCCATCAATTGAGGAATGGATAAAAAGCTATGGTATTTTTACATGATGGGCATTATTAAGCTATAAAAAGATAAATCCATGGTTTTAATAGATAAATGGAAGCAGCTAAAGACTATATTAATAAGCTAAATACATCAATTGAACAGATTAGAAGATGTAGACATGCTACAAGCACACTCAGCCACCTTATCTTAGACAAAGGGGCCAAATATGTTCACTGGAAGAAAGATAGCCTCTTTAATATGTGGTCCTGGAAATATTGGCTTTCCACATGCTGAAGGCTTAAAATAGGCTCATGCCTATCACCAGGCAGAGAATTACAATAAAAATGGATCAAAGATTTAAACATTCTTTTATTTTTGCTAGGCTTTACTTTCTTCTGTTTGTCAAACATCTTATGAGTAAGGTGTTGTGCATGAAACAAGCCTTTTTCTACCCAAAGGCCCTAACAAAAGCTCTTTTTCCTGATTTAAAGTCTTATCTCTGAGGCCCATTTCTGCTTGGCTACTTTTCTCACCTCCTTTATTTTCTGAGCAAACTATACCTACTCAATGAAGCCCACTCACTCCTTTTTTAATTTGGCCTGTGTGCTGGTACTCAATTTCCCTTCATGGTGCTCTTCTGTGTACAGCCTTCTCTGTGGCATTTACCACTTTCTTGTAAGCTCTGGCATTTAGTTACTGTGCTTATTACTTACTCATAGAATGTTTCCCCCACAACATCATGTAAGATTTTTAAAAATAGGCTACCTGTTCATGCTGCTCCTTGATAGCGCCATGAACTTTCTGGGATTCATCCTCTGCTGGGGACAAAAGTACAAGTCCCACTTCTTAACAACTCTCAGGGGGTCATCTGAGCTTCACAGTTCCATGTGGGTGGGCCACAGCCTTTCTTTTATCGGGACATGGATCATTTTCCTCTTCCCAGGCCTGTTTTCTATGCCTTTACAGGTATAAATCCCAAGAACAATTCCCAAACTCACTGTCCCACTAACCTTCATCTCAGAGCTTATTTCTCAAGGATCCCAACCTGGAACATTCCCTGACATGTCCTCAAGATGACTGTCTAGCAGGTGGATATTGACTAAGAAATACCGGATGTATGAGTGAATGTAAGCACATCAGCAGTGTCTTCCACTGAAACATCAATGTTGATAGCCAACATAGCTTATATGACTACATATACCTGACTACAAATCAGATAGGATTTCATGGTTTATAAGATTTCCTATATACCATGGAAATCCTATATTAAGGATTTACATGACATTAAATCCTCAATGTCATTAAGAAGCAACTACTATATATGCATAGACAGTACATCAATGAATTAAAGGGGGGAAGCCCTTAACTCATTATACTTCAATTTTCATTGTGAAATTAGAAGATACACAAAAACAATAGGTATTTAACATAAATGCCAGGTAGTGATAAGAGCCATGTAGAAAATCAAAGTAGGATAAGAGATCAGAAGTGAGGTGGTGGTCTGAGATGATATTGAACACGAGAACTCAAGTAAGTCTTTCTGATGAAATGAGCTCAATAGAGGCCAAAATGAAGTCATGGAGTCTGCAATGCATGCATGAAATCTCGGCACTATGGGAAGCCAAGGTAGGAGAGTAGCACGTTCGAGTCCAGCCTTAGGAATGTAAGGGTTTGCCAATACCCTAGCGAAAAAGAAAAAAGTGCTAGGTATGTAGTTCAGGGTGAAGGCCCTGGCTTCAATCCCTGGCACTACAATAGCAATGAGGAAGGAGAAGGTGAAGGAGAAGGAGAAGAAGGAGAAGAAAAGGAAGAGCAGGGGTATGATAAGGCGAAAGAGAAGGAGCAAGAAGAGGAACACAAAAGAAGAAGAATGAGACAAGGGAGAGAAGAACGGGGTGAGCCACACAGATGACATGTCAGGCTTAAAGGTGCTAGTAGTGAGAAACATCACATGCACAGGCCCTGGAGCAGAACTGTGCTTGGATTTGAGAGAAAGCAAGGATGCTGAAAGAAGTGAACAGAGAGGAGAATGGCCTGGGAGTAGTGTGCATTTTAAGTGTTACTCAATGCCTAGTTTATGTAGAGCATTTTATTCTAAAACTGATGAGATGATGCTGAAGAGTTCAGGACAGGAAGATGGCACTGCCAGGGTTATGTTTTTAAGTAATATTATTTTCTTACTCAGTGGTGATGAGCCAATAGCATGTGTGCTACAGAAGGCACAGAGGGACCTCTCTGTCAGCCTGTTAGCCATGGTGCTCCCGCAACCATGCATTGGATAACAGTTGTTTTTCCTAAACTAAGATCTGAGTATCCAGGTTTAATTGCAGTGTTGACACTTAGCGATAAACAAGTGACTCTTGAGCTTCAGTTTGGACACTCAGTTTCTAAAAGGTTAGCTGTGACTGCTATAACTGCTCCTGGCAGTTCTAGAAATTTAACATGGCACTACTGGGTGGCATCTACAGTACTCACTAGTGAACATCTGCAAGGTAGATTCCTCTGGATAACACTGTTGGGTGCTTTTGAGTGTCACAGAGACTTAGAAGCACTTGGTGCTGAATCACCATTGGATTTAATCAACAGATTTCAAAGACTCAACCTGGCCCAGGAACAGACCCTATTTAAGGCATATGATCTCAAGTAGACACTATGACCTTCTTCCCAGATGAGAATGGCGGAGCCTATGGAGATTGAATGACTTATCAAGTTTGCACAGCTAGCACTTGGCAGAGATGGGAATGAACTCGAATCTTCTCATTCATATCATAAAATTTTTATACACAACATAACCACACATCCGTGCTTTCTTCTTTTATGGTCTGAGATAGAGTAAGCAGTAATAAAAGACATGATGGTTCATTGAGCATCATATTCAGCAACTTAGACACAGCATTTGACTTGCTTCCCAAACAACCTTATGAGAAGGTGTGGTGGTTTGTGTGCTAAAGATGAGGATGTTATGATACAGCACTGCGTCCACCTGGTCTCATCAGCAACCCCTGGGAGCTTGTTAAAAATGAAAAATCTGGAGGCTCAACCTATCAAACTGAGATAGTAATAGCATTGTTTTATATTTATTGCCCTTCCTGTTGTTGTTGCTGGTATCACCGGACAATCAATTCACGTTCTCTTTATAAACATATGTTATGATTTAGTAGGTCTGCTGGCATTCTGTTAGCCCCAGCAAGTTGCATGACTGCACACTCAACACCAATGCCTGCCTGCGTTCTCTGTCCACAGAGTAAAGGAGAGGAACAAGAATAGTTCCTGAATGGTTAACCAAGATACCAGAGAGCTTATTAAACATTCGTGGACATTTTATTTAACTAACCACTATTCTTAAACAATCCATGTCTAAAGTCTTTGCAATTATTTCCTGGAATATTCTATCAAATTTAACTAATTGTCAAAAGACCATTTAAAACATGCAGCGCTATCTCTAGAGAAAAAAAATATGGCAAGCACTATTTTCTGTCTTTTATTCCAGGTAGGTCTTAGAATTTCTTGTAAAATGATATCTCAGGCAGCTCATCTCTGTTCCTGTTCTAAGAGAAGATTTTAAAGGCTCTTGGGCCACACATTGGTAATTCTGCATTAAATCAGCTTTTCACCTGCCCACTCTCTTTCCTTCTTCTTATGAGAAATGCTAACTTTGTGAAACTGCTCTGGACTATAAGCTTACTCCAATCAGGAAGTGGAATATTAGTGCAATGAAAGTCCCTCCTCACTCTCCTTTGCCATCCATGTACCCAAAAAGATATTCATTTTCCAGGCATCAGTTGACCTAGTAGCTTTGCTTGTTTCTGTCCATTCAGTTAAGAGAAACATAGAGGGTATACTCATCTAGTGATTCATTCACAAAACAGTATGTGAGATTCATCTATAAATTTTCAAGTGGTTGTAGATGATTACTTCTCCTCCTATGTAGCACTTGTGTAGTTATATGGTCAATACTGACATGATCAATCAGCAAGCTTCCAGATTTTAGTTATTAGAAGTAATTCTATGAACCTTCTACAATGTGCCTTTCATTAAACTTTTGTGCATTTTTAAATTTGAATCTTTATTTGATACAGTCTCTCTCTATGTAGTTCAGACTCACAGTGATCCTTCTGTATCAGCTTCCCTAGCAGTGGGATTACAGGTTTGTGCCACCATCCCTGGTTTAGGTGGCCAGCACAGTGCCTCTGGGTTTGTAGAGCTGGCATGGTATGTGGTACTGGGGATTGAACCCACATCCTTGCACTTGCCAGACAGGCACCGAGACCACTGAGCTATCTCCACAGCCCATTGTGTGCATTTCTTTTGGGTAAATGGAATCATTAGGGCACAGGATTTATGTATACTCAACTTCAGCTGATTTGTTCTGCTTCTAGTTAAAGAGATTATTTTAGAATTTGATCAGAGGGTTGGGTGGACTTAGACATAGGTATATGAGGCTGCATCCAACTTATAAGCTTGTGACCTTCCACTTAGAATTTATTAAACCCATTTCTGTCTGAGAATAAGCTATTCACTGGTTGGAATTAGGCCATTTTGAAAGCTGCACCAGCTTCTTTGCCCAGAGTGTGGGTATGCAATGTATCACTTAGAGGTTGGTAAGAGAAGGGATCCCTGCCACCAGCACTGTCACACACAGGGAAGGTGACTTGATCACATCATTGCATATTTTTCTGGGATTGCATGAATCTCTGGAAAATTTCTTTACTTTAAGGCACCCAAGGGCTGTGACAAAGAAGTCCAGGTATTGTTGAAAGGTTTATGCCATTAAGACTGGTGCTCCAGCAGGGCACAAATGGCATTGCTTTGATCCTAATGGGTGCATGCCTATCTCTCTTGGGGAAGGCAGAGTACTGGGATTGTATGATTTGAAGGAAGAAAGAACCTTTGGGCATAACAGGCAAAAAGAGACAGTAAAAGAAACTACTGCTTCTGTCTTAAAGCTACATGTTATCGTGTGTGTGTGTGTGTGTGTGTGTGTGTGCGCGCGTGCACGCGCGTTACCATAGATTGAACCCAGAACCTATGTGATGAGCCATATCCCTATCCATTATTTATTTTGAGACAGGGATATGCTACTTCAATAAGTTACCCAGGCTGAGGTTAAACTTGAAATCCTCATGTGTCAGCCATGCAGAATGCTAGGACTACAGGTGTGTGCCACCACACCTAAAACCTCACCATTCTTTATGGTTCCAAGAGAAAATAAGTTCTGATAGGTATATTATAAAACATGATCCTGTTGTGCCCCTCTGGCAAGATGTTCCACTCCTGGACTAGCTGGGTGGCTTTGTCCCTTACTCTCTCTGCAGGGTTTGCAGCTGAAGGGTTTCACCCCAGGCCTGTATGCCAGGCCTGAGCTGAGTCTGGAGAAGATAAGGTGGAGTAGTGGGTAGAGGAAGCTCTCCCACACACTCACTGGGCCTGGGCTAGGGAAGGATCTGGGGTTCCCCAGGATGCGGTAGAAATTCTTACTGGCCAGGTAGGGTGGGGGGTGCTGAGGAGTGGTGGGGGCATCCCAAGTGGGTGGAAGAGGGTCTCATCCACGCTGTACCTGGACTAGGACCGGCAGGTCCCACCGGCGCAGGGTAGCCAGAACCTCTCCCACACACTCACTGGGGCCTGGGATAGGATTGGATCTGGGGGTCCCCAGAACGCGGCAGAAATTCTCACTCGGCGTGCAGGGTGAGGGGGGTTCTGCGGAGTGGTGGTAGGGGTCTCAAGGAGGTGGAAGAGGGTCTCACCCATGCTGAGCCTGGGCTTGGACCGCAAGTCCCGCCTGCGCAGGGTAGCCGGGAGCTCTCCCATACGCTCACCGGGGCCTGCTCTATAAAAGATGATTTGGGGGTTGTTCAGTCTGCTTATCAAACACAACTAGCAATTAGCCAAGTGCTTCCAGATTACGCGGAACAAATTGAGTTGGGGACACGCCCAAAGGACACAGCTATTCAAAGTAACTCAGGGAACTGAAAGGCAAACTGCCTGCCGGAAACTTCACCACAGCCCCTTAATTAATAGTCGGCTGCGGCTGAGATTGTATGCTCTTTCCAGGTGTATATCTTTGTCCTTAGCTGATATCCACTTGTGTAGCAGAAACATGGAAAATATATAGTAAACAAGATATGAATATTATATATATTATGAAGCAAAGTGATTGATAGCAATGTAATAAAGAGATTGCTTGCAACCTTACAAGCTATATTAACAGCAAGATGTCAAAGTTAGTATTGAAGTAGCCCACTGGCACAAATATATAGTACACTATATGCTTAAAATACGTATTTAAGTAAATAGTTATGCTTTTTCATGTATTGCTTTATCTTCATAGAAAGTGATAATTTTAGACCTAGAAAGAATCAGAAGAACACCTCAGTGGGAAATTAAGGAGAGTTAAAGGAATAGGTTTACAAAGTTGTTGGCAGGGCTAAGAGGAACAAAGAAGGGGTTGTGGAGGCCATGGGGTTAGCACTGAGTGAGAGGCTCTTTAGCAATCTTGGGAGAAAGGAAAGGGGAAGAAACCATCCAGCACCAGAACTTGTGGCTGCAGATGGAGAATCTCAGGAAACTTGTAGCAACCTGGCAGTGTGGAGGCCTTCTCTGCTTTCCCTTTCCTGAACCACCAGTGGTCTCTCCCACTGGTTATGTCCCACTAGCAGATGGGGGGGGGGGGCAGGCACCTGGGCAGCTGTCCATGAGGATAAAGTCCCTTTAGTTCCCAGATGTAAGAGGGTGAGAGAGATACAATATAGACACATATGCTTCACAAGAAATGAAGCAAAGCTCTTTTTTAAATCATGTTCTTTTGTCAAAATCACCTACCTGCTTTACTGTTATTATTTAATGTTCATTACACAGTTCTGGCGCCTTAAGCATTCATTAATTAGAGTTGAAATCTGAAAGCTCTTTCCCGAGCTATGAGCATCAACAGTTTTTTTTTTCTTTTCTTCTTCTTCTGCCTTTATCTTACTGAAAAATTTTTTTAAAACAAATGTTAGAGGGTTACCTAAAAGCTTTGAAAAACTATCAACAATCAGCTTCAAAAGGTGAACACAAAGTTTTTTGAAGCATCTATAATTATATTAAAGTTTTACAGTGAAACTTTATCTTCTTGCACAAACCTATATTTAGGTGCTAAAATACCTGGTTACATGCTGTTCAGTCACCTCAGTTATTGATTTAGGAATTCATGCAACTATTTATCCTTCTGCTCAATAGAAAAGATTGTTTACCATAGCAGCCCCTGCATTAACATTTGACTTCCTGGCTCCAGAACGTTTTCCTAAGGAGGATCTCACCACTTCAATATGCAAAGCAAAACCATCTTTTATGTAAAATTTTAAGGGAGAAGGCTATTGTGTTAAAATTCATAACAAAGAAGACAACTCAAGATAGAAACTAAAAATTATCTAAAGGTCTTTTGCAATTACTTAATGTGCATATCTTTCCAATTCCTCTTTCACTTTTTAGAACCAAGATGAATTAAGGATAATAAAATATTATGTACAATCTACACCCAGTGCAAGAAGCTTGCTGCTTTTATGGGAAGTTTCAACTTATGTCAGCTTTATCTAAGAATTATCTTTCTTTAATCCGAGAAAGGAAAAATTCCTGGTGCTGTCACTCAAATGTTCAAAGTGAAAATATTTGGTCTAATTTTCAAGTGTATTTCCCTATGTCGATCAACTGTCTGAAACATTAGTGATTGTTTTTACTACATGCTGTGAAGTGAGGTAGCATTTTAATTAGGAAAGGAAAATGAAATTGACTTATGTTCAAAAATGATAGTCAAAGCTTTTGTGACTGAGCTCAGATACGAAACCAGAAAGTCATGATTTGTGTCTCAATGATCAGATCAACTGAATTTTTTTAGTGCCACCAATTAAACGGACCCAGTTTTGAGGAGCTTCATACTACTGCTCATAGATGATATTGGAATTGTTAGCGATTTTGATGTCCTATTTCAGGTAGAGGAAAATTTTATTCAAAGGGAAATGATGGCTGACAAGAAAATAAAGGGGTTCAATTATCTTAGGGGACCCGGTGGATGATAGGTGTCAAGGAAGGTGAATAAGACAGTATGCTAGGGAAAGTAGACATGAAAAGTGAGACTGAACTTCGTGACCAGGACGAACACTTTTCTTCTACATGCTTTGTGTCCAGAATCTGCCTGGCCACCAGCGGGCAGACAGAAAGCTTGAGGGAGAGTATCATTGTCGTGGACACTTCCAGAGGTCATGAGCTTTGATTTCATATTAATCTCTTTTCCTCCAGTCTTGGTCAAAATTGAATATGTAAGTGCTTGGAGAATGTTTTCCTATTTTTGTGAAGATTTAGTCTTCCAATAGTTTACCATTTTCCACGAGGACCTTGGCCCAGATGAGTATTGTCTGTAGGAGAATCAGAAGGGTTCATCCAGATTGACACTGTGGAATGAAAAAATCAAGGTCCCAGATGGATTTAATCCAGCCTTTGGAAGTTATTGGGATTTTTTTTTTTTTTTTTTTTTGCCATCAGATGATAAATCAGTTAATGAGTGATTTTTGTTTTCTGTTACCACTACAAAGTTCTTAAGACATCTTATGTAATGGTACTAAAACTTCTGTGAACATCAGTATCACTCCGAGAGCTAATAAACTGGAATATTCAGTATCTCCATCCAAATTGATTTAGTGCTGGGAGGGATCTGAGGATCTACCTTTCTTTCAAGTTCCCGAATGATGCTATTTTGAGGCCATAGTTTGAATACCATTGAGACTTTTTGGGTCTCGTAAGAGTCTGGGTTTTTTAGGCCTTTCCATGAGGCTGATGCTCAGTGAAGTCTGAGAAGAACTACTTTTAACCATTACTTCTTGGTCTTTGTTAAACACTGGACCTACACAGAACTTACTTCCAGACTGCTGGTGACTAAGTCTTGCTCAGCCTTTTCCTACAAAATCAGGGTAGAAAATAGCTCACTGTGGGACTGGCTTGAGTTCTCTAGAGGACATTAATGTACAACCGAGTTTGAGAAACATCTCTAGACCATAACTTCATTTCTAGGTTCCATGTCTAGACTTCTCAGTAATTGATACTTCTCAGTTTGCTGCACTGGGAGGACAGGAGGTAGATACAATTCTAGCATCTGAAAAGAAATAAGCTTTGCCAGCCTTGGATGACATCAAGCTAGCTTATCTTGGAGGCTGTAGGGAGTATAATGAAGGACTGTACTCATAGTGAGTCAGCTAGGAGAGGTACAAATTTGGCAATATAGCAAGTTCTATAAATTGTGGAAGTGGAACCCATTTAGTTAACTCCGAAAGACCAAATGTGCTATTTAAAATGCTCCGGTAGAGCATTCAACTTCACAGCTGTCTGTAGCTTTAAGGTCAAATTCTCAGTCCCTAATGTTAGAAACAGAAATAGGAGTACTACAAAAGCCACAAGTTCTACTGAGATTTTAATTAAGCCCAAAGACTCCAAGGACCCTGTCCAGTATTCCTATACACATGATTCTTTGCCAATTGGTACAAATGGTTTTCCCCACACTTGACCCAGATCTCTGAGTCTGGATATTATCAACATAAAAAGTATGCCAAAATTTGAAATTTCGGATACTCAAACAAATCCATGTCTACTAAAACAAGCCCCTGACCTTTTGATATTTCTCCAAGTCTTCAGTTATTTTTGTTTTTATTACAGTCCCTTACAGAAGTGTATTAAAGAAAAAAAATACAGTGTAATAAAATAAACTAGATTCCTTCTATGTGGGAAATCCAGCTTCAATTTTAGACAGAAAAATGCAGATAATTTGCTAAGTCAGAGCATATGACGGACAACTAAAAACACAGGATTCTCATCCTGTTACCATGCCTTGATATATGATGTTGAGAAAAAAATTTTTTTAACTCTTCTGGGCCTCATTTCTTTTTTATGTGAAATGACAATGTATTCTTATGTTCCCTTTTGACTTCAATACTTTGAAGGGGTCTAGGTAAGACACAGGAAGCTGCAGAATCCTCTGTGATCGCATTCAACTACAAATCTATTGCATTCATTTTCAAACTTTCGGTGGCAACGCAAAAGTGGGTCATTTCTCTGCAATGATACAATGCTTTCTCCTCCTCCTTTCTTTCCTGCTATGTAATGACTGTTGTTTTTCACTGATATGATTTACAATACTGGAAAAAGCAAGCTGTGTTCTCTAACCATTCCTCTTAGGGTGATAGAATATAAACTATTTTTCCTATGATCTGCTTCCAAATCACCCTCGCCAGCTCTAAGTCTCCCTTTATAGTTATCATTGAAGCTTCTTCCCACAGTTGCTTTGCACTTCTCCATCCTTTTGAAATAAGATTGCATTTATGCTCTGGGTTTGGGAAAATGCAATCTATCCCAATGCTTACCTATCTTGCTTTCTTCTTGACTGGAACAGGAAGGGAAATGGTTTTCTAACATGGTGGTGAACTGAAAAAAAACTCCAAAGACCCTTGCTTGGTCCCACTAAGCTGTCAAAGAAATATTATCTTTTAAACTGCTTATAGTACAGATTGTTCTTATTCTGAGACAAAAATCTGTTTTCTAGTTAATGACAGTGAAGATGGAGGTATGTTTGAATTTAAACCCTAACCTGAATGATATGGACAAATCAAAGAACACTTGTCATATGTCTGAGGCTTGTAGATTGCTTTATACACTCCAAGCCTCACTCAAACAATTAGCGATGGTGACAAGAACATCATATGAATGTGAACTTGGCTTTCTGTTGTTTTATTTATAACTGATGGTTTTATGAGACTCCAGAGAATTTAGGTTTTCACTGGGGAATGTAGTCACTTGTGATAAGATATATCTTACTGGCAAGACGGGCAGGAGTAAGCTGCCTGCTTTTCTTCTGAGAAAGTCTGGTCAATATTTTACTGTCCCTGTACTCAACATCAGCTGTGAAGTCAAAAGCACACATTCTTTATGTTCAATGCATGGGACATTTTATTTTCCCTTTGATGAAATAGAAAGAGACAAACTAAGCTGGCCTAGCTTCTGTTTTGCACCAGTAACAGAAAAGTACAAGGAGAATTTTATTTACAGTGAACATCAACACATTCCTGTTACATGTCAAAAAAAAAGTTTCTTCCTCAAATATAAACTTACTGAAGTGTTTTAAAAAAATCTTTCCTCTTGCTCACTGAGCAATATATTTTTAAACATTCTCAGTGTCCTTGTTGGCACAAAATATCATAACATTCTATTAAAATTCAAGTCCACATAAATTTTTGCCAAATTAATAGAAAAAACAATTTATTTAGAGTCAGAATCCTTTGAGTTTAAACTTTACAATAAAACAGTCACTTTGACTTTCCGGACCTTGGCTTCTTTTCTTATAATAAACTACATCTTTCAGTTTACATATCCACTCAGATCCGGACCAGCCCTGGAATTCCTTGACCAAATTTCCAGTGATATTTTGGTTTTCTCATGTTTACTTATAAATCCCAAGTTATGCTCACTACTGTGCTTTGCATATGTTATTTTTCACATTTCGTTTTTTTCATAACTTCGCTGTTTCCTCCAGCAAAGGCCAACATATGGTTTCCCATCTAAGGTTTGGACTTCAGAGCTGACAAAAGCTTCGATGTCCAAAAGAAAACTTACAAAATGTGGACAGATGGGCTGAAGTGGCCCACATCTGCCTGTTCCTTCTGGCTTCTGCTGTGGTGAGCTGGTCTTATCAGGGAGGTGCTCTTGAGAGAGGACCAAGGGTAATTGTGTTTTAGGACTACATTAGATGGGTAAACACTGGGACTTGGGGAAATGGAGTTTCAGGAAGTGCTGGGGCTAAATGAGCTCCTAGAGCCATTTGAGGTCATTCTTGTGTCTTTGCTCAGCTCAGACTCAGTGAGATCCTATCAGTGGCTTGAAACTGGCTAGAAAACAAGTAATTATTTCACACACACATGCAGACACACACACACACACACACACACACACACACACAGCAAAGGCTGCAAATTAAGCTTTTCAATGGAGCCAGTTGTTAGATAATTAGGTGAACACACGTGTATACAAGGGCTGATTGAAATCTAGAGTGAATATTTAATTTTTGTAAAAACATCATAATAAAAGGTGCACTGCTGTGAATCCTCCTGAAAATGCTATTTCTTGCTTCAGACTCACTGTTCCCATCATTCTTGCTGTTTTTCTGAAGCAGTTCTGGAAGACTTCTTTCATGAGTGTGTTTAGGAAGCCTGATCCAAAGCATGGTGGAGGCTGCTGCTGAGTGCCGTCCAATCCAGAGGCAACATCACAAAATCATGACAGTGTGTCCCCATACATATTATGCACAGAATGTGGCATCATGTAGCTTCAACTCAGAGTGTCCAAGAAAGCAAATGTTTCGAATTTGTTCAGGACATTGAGACACACACATGCATACAGTAGCACAACTAAATATACTTAGGGAAAAGGACTTCTTTTCACAGAGTAGCAAAAATAAGGGGATAAGTGTGTTCAAAGCAAGAAAATGTGTTTAGAGGTGGATGAAGTGCAATGTATCTTTTACTGTAGTAAATTTTAAAACATACATCATATTTTTATAGCATCTCTCTGTTGGGCAAGACTCATGTGCGCCGGCCACAAACAAAGACACACGGACATTCAATGCAAGCAAAGCAAGGGCTCTAGCAAACAGGCTGTCGGCCCACCTTTGGTCTTTATTTTTATGTATCTTGAGTCAGCCTTCATTTTACTTTAGATGAACATAATAATATCCCATCGTATATGTCCAAGATTAATGTTTAGGCTATACTACAATGAGAACCTGCTAGGCATCTGGGAGCAAGGACCCGAAAACAGGGTGTCCTTGAGTTCCAAGTGTTCTTGGTTACTCATGCAGCTGTTGCTGCCCTGTTTTCTTTTTCCTCTTCCCACATACCCTGCAGGTTATTTAGCATGTCTCTATATCAACTCTTTCTTATCCCAACATCTCTCTCTCTCTAACACACACACACACACACACACACACACACACACACACCATGCATTCAGAATTTGTAAAATACTTTTGGCAAGGAAAATAAGGGAATTGCAAATTTCTTTTCCTAAATGTTTTTCTTTAATTATTTAACCTTGGGTTGGCGAGATCCCTCAGCAGACTAAGCTCCTGCTTAGGCAAGTGCAGCAGCCAGGGTTTGGCACCACATAGCATGCCAGCCCTGCCCCCAGGAGTGCTGAGCAGACCATCAAGTCCAGGCACGGTGTCACATGCCTGTAATCCCAGTGCTGGAGAGGCTGAAGCAGGAGGATCACTATGAGATAGAGCTGTGTAGTGAGATCCTCTACCAAACACATAAAATATATAAATAAATATAATTATTTCTCCTTAGTGTTAGATAACCATGCAGTTACTTTTAAAATGTATAAATTTATCTGAATTTCATTTTTAATGCATTTTTTAATTCTAAAGAGAAAAAATAGAAGTAAAAATGACACAGTTTTCAAACAGGCCAATGGGAGAGTAACAATAATTAATGTACTGTATATAGCTATCTTCATAGTGTTTACTCAGAGTAATAGATACAGGCATGACATATTGTACAAGCAATATTAGCAGAAACCTTTCTTATCAATGAACTAAGAGCACCTTGCTGTGTAACTATCTTAATAATCATATATATATATATATATATATTTCCCCGCCCTTTGCTCTTCCTTCCTTTCCCCTTTCCCCCCATCAGTTTCTCTTTTCTTTTGAATAATTTCTTACTAAGTCACAATATCTATTTTATTTTTAGGATCTTATTTACTTATTCTGCTTCTCACACTAGTGCAAAATATGATGTTTATACATGTAGGTCTAATTTATTGCAATTATGAGTATGGCCTCAAGTTAAATCCATTTATCTATAAAAGTCTCAAGTTCATCCTTCTTTATGGCTGTGTAATAGTCCAGTATATATTAATAAATCACATCTTTTTCATGCATTCCTAGGTTGATGGACATTTCCCCCTAATATTTAGCTATTACAATTATACTGCTGTAAACATGGGTGTACATATATCTCTCTGGCATGACATTTTCAACTTCTGGGAAGATACCCTGAAGGGGAATAGCTAGGTTGAATGGGACTGCTAATCTTACTTTTAAAGGAATCGCCACACTGATTTTCACAGCGGCTGTAGCAGCCTACACTCCCACTAACAGTAGAGAAGGGTTCCTTTTTCCTGCAGCTCTGTCAGCATTTGCTATTTATTGATTTCTTGGTGATAGCCATTTTGTCTGTTATAAAATAGAATCTCAGTGTTTTAATTTGCATTCCTAGAATGACCAACAATGTTGAACATGTTTTTATATCGTCATTTGCTGCTTGTATTTCTTCATCTGAGAAGTGTGTGTTCATCTCAGATGCCCATGTTTGGATGGGGTCTTTGAATTTTGGAGGCCTATTAGTGTTCAACTCTTTCAGTGTCCTAGATATAAGTCCTTTGTCTGAGGGACAACTGGCAATGCTTTTTCCCATCCTTCAGGTTGTCTTCTCATTTTGTTTGTGATTTCTCTTATTGTGTAAAAGCTTTGGGATGAGATCCATTTGTGGATCCTTTATAGTATTTCCCAAGTGGTCTGGGTTTTGTTCCTGCAGTTTCTGCCTATCCCTTTGTCTTCATGATTTCTACCTATTTTCTTATACAGTAGATTTAATGTTTCTCTTTGATCCATTGTTTGTATCGTCCCTTGCATGATGACAGGCATGGGTCTAGGTTTAGTCTTTGACAGGTATAATTATTAAATAAACACATAGTCATAACATTCTAAATTAATATAAATGCAATCTGTATATGCAAATTGTTACAATTTGTGATGTAATGAATACTATTACTGTTAGTATAAATTTCTCATGAATAAATTTGTGAAAATGGAATCAATACTTGAATATTCTTGGAATGTTTGTTTCTGTCCAACTCTCCACTTTCATAAATAACACTGTGATGAACAACTTGATATTCCTTAAATAGCAGAAAAAGACTCAGGAGTGGAAATAAAAAATGTTATTGTGTTTGGACCCTGAACTCCCTGAATGGTTGACAAATGGGGAAAACCTGACATGAACTGTTTCATTATGGCCAACAAAAAATCAGCTGTTTGTTTAGCAGTTTCAAGACCCTGGTGATTTATGGGAGCCCTTTAAATGCCGACTGATTGTGTTAGTGGGTGTATTGCCAGGTGGTGCTGCAAAGAGTCTTCCAGGTCTTACAACAGCTCTATCATCAGGCCTGACCAGGTGCCAGCTGCTTTTTCTTCATTTCCCAATTCCAGACTTGACTACAGACACCTTGGAGGAATGTGTGTCACCTGATACACACAGTCAAGCCACAGCATCAGAGAGAGCTTAGAAATAAGAAGAGGTAGAGTCCTGTGTTGTTGAACAAGGCTACAAGCTTCTGGGAAGCCTTGTTTGCCAGATCTACCTCCAGACTGTGGGGCGGTCTTGTTCCTGAACCTCCCACCCAGGCAGCAAATCAGGCCAGCTAATCTGGTACATTGTGTTCCCTGATAGCTCTGCTGTGAACATATTTCTGTCTATCTCCACCTGCTGTGCTCATCCAAATGAAGACTCTTCTGTGGAATGCATTTCATTCTGAATTTATTAAATTCTTTATTTAACTCAAAGTACCAGATTTCTAGTATCCAGCTGCCCACTGCAAGGTGAGTTGTGGCTACAGAGCAGAAGTGGGCACTGTCTTCATTTCTTGAATGTCTAATAGTAGGGAAAGGAGACCTTAACATTCCCATGGGATAGAAGGTGCATATCCTTAAAGATGTTGGAACAAGGGTGTTATTACTATTATCATTATTTTGTATTTTAGGGAGGGATCTACAAGGTGTTCAAGGTCTCACTATTACATTGGTCTCTAGTGATTCCCCTGTTTACAGCCTCCCAAGAGCTGGGATTACAGGCGTGCACCACCATGCCCAGTCTCAATTGCTGTCTCAGCATGCCCTGGAGGCAGGGCCAGCATAGCAGGCCCAGGAATTATTGAATCCCCATCCCCTGTGCCTGCTTGCAGGCGCTATAATCCGCTGAGCTATTTGGCTGACCCTGGAAAAAGTATAAATGTGCTCAAGGAGGTGGGAAAGCAATAGCTAAATGAGACAAGTTGGATGCATAATTTTTTGAGTGGTGAATACAAAATAAAGAAATTCTAGGGAGAGGGTATTCCATAGACAAAGAAGAAGAGAGTAAGAGTTGATAATTCCTAGCATGTGGTTTACTCACATCACTTCTGACCCTAAGAATGGGGGTTCTCCAGGCCAGACAATTTTTCTAATCTCCGTAAACACCAATAGAATAGCCTACAATTTTATTTTATTGACACACTAGCTATCTAGAGTTAATACATACCACATAAATTAAGGCCTTAGTCCCACAAGACCACCCTCTATGTCAGATGCCAGTCACAAATAGTGAGGTCTGGGTTTTCAGACTCTTGGTGTCCAGCCCTTCCAATAAGACCCTCCTCTGGTTTGATAGTTACTCCAATGGGTCACAGGCTTTGGTACAACACTCTTCATATTACTACCAGTTTACTTTATAAAGTATATTATAAGGACACAAATGAACACCCAGATGAAGAGGCACAGAGTGGAAGGTCTGGAAGAGTCCTGAAGTACAGTGATGCCTCAGTACATGTATCCTTCTGTTCATGAACTCCACATCAAGTGAAAAATGTGACCATAGCCATTTCTCCACTACCGTAGCACAGACATGTTCCTGAATCAAAGTGTCTCTATTTAGGGCTTCTGTCCCTGTGGCTTTGGGCCACTGTACCCTCTGGTACATGTATGCATTCACCAACCTGGAAGGTCACTGATTCTATTGTTTGAGTTCTTATGGAGTTTAATCTCCAGTCCTGATTTTCTTTCCAGAGGATCATGGATGGGATGAAAATTCAATCCAGTGTTTCCGATGAACAGCTCCATCCTGGGACTCTAACCAGAGCCTATCTTCAGTCGCCTTCTTAGCATAAACTGAGGTATAATGCAAAGGCATTCCTTGGGACACTCCTATCATATGGGAAGTCCCAAGGATGTTGAAAATTTGCTCCTAATGCTTTGTGATAAAGGGAGACCACATTTGTTATTATGGCTTATTAAGGTAGGAGTAAAAAACACCCAGAATTGGCTGAGCATAGATCGAAGGGACCTTGGTGGGGATGTTTTTGGGACAATTGTTTGTATGACAAACAGCCTGTCTTTATTTGGGTTACCACATGAGAAGATCCTAGAATAGAGAGTTTAATTAGTCTTCTTGGGAGATAATCCCAGGAAACAGGGTGAGAAGAGCCCAGTGTGTCAGGAAAGGGAGAAAATCCAATAAAGGCTGCATTAATGAACATATTTCCTGAGAAATAGATGCAATGAGAGGACATTTATTGAGAATGGAGAGTTTAAGGGCTTACCAAACACTTGGTAATCAAATTGAATAATATTTTTAATGAAATATATTCAGAGCTCAAATCAACAAAAAAAAATCCGTAATAAACAAATTATCAAGATTTTAGATACAGAATCTGACAATGCTGTTGAAGGACATATGACAGCCTGAAGCAAAGGGGAAATGAGTAAAAACACTTTTTTGTATTTCTCAAATGATTATTTTTTCAGAACATTAAATAACAGCAATTAAAATATGTAAAGTAAAATCACTCTGTTTTAAATTTAAACAATTTGTTTATATCTAAATGAATTTGTGCCAAGAGTTGTCACACATACCTATAATCCCAATACTTGGGAGGCTGAGGCCAGAAGATTGTGAGTACAAGGCTATCCTATATATAATAAGTTCAAGGCCAGCCTGAAGCAGATAGCAAGACCCTGCCTCAACAATCCAAGGCAGGGGGACCAAATCAGACTTAGTTATAATTTTACTTTACTGGTCTTCTTAGAAGCAAACTCAATAATATTTTCATTGAAATCATTAGCTATTTGGAACTGCATAAAATCAATTACATAGGAGCATAAATACATTTCCTTCTGCCTCAGGTAGCAGTATGGCTTGACATTGCACTGGTTATCACTGTGGGCTCAGTCTGCTGAAGATACACTGAGAATTGCTCCACGAAGATGTTAGGATGCTGAGGAATTTCTCCATCAACTTCTGTCCCTTCTTAGATGAAGACTGTGTTTGTCAACTCTGGTGCTTTGGCATGCTCCTGAGAGAGCCCAGGACTTCCAGGAAAGGCACTACCACCATCTGCTAAAGGACTTTGACAAATATCCAGGCATTTCCACTGTAGACCATGTGGAGTTTCATGGTTCCAGAAAAGGTGTGGTACAGTCTTTAGAGCTCAGGTGGAAATACATCTCTGGAGTCACTGCGCTCAGTGGATTCAGCAGTGAAGAAAGTTTGGAGGAGCAGGGCCAATTTAGAGACAACTACAGTAACCTGGGAGGAAGATAAAGTGGGCTTGAGCTAGAAGTATAGCTAGTGAAGTAGGTAAAGGTCACACAGGCTATGAATCACTGGGTCTTGGCAATAACAAATGTGTACTTTTTTTTGTTTTTTGTTTTTTGTTTTTGGGTTTTTTTTTTGAAGATGTATAGATGAGAATGTGATTTCCCATTAATGGCTTTAAAAAAAAAATGTGGATTTTGTTTTTGGAACACAGAGATTGAGAGAAAGAGCAGTTTTGCTGAGGAGAGAGGTTTGCATTTGAAAACATGTTGAGGGCAGAGATCCAGGCTTGGCTCACAGATGCATGGGTGCAACAGATGATCTCGGAAGTTCAGGTCCAGGAAATTGCAGGCCTCTTTCTGCTTATGTTGAAGTTCACAGAACAGTTGTCAACATTTACATTCTTAAAGGAGCCTGCATCTTTCCCCTCCTTCCCCTCACTGCCACACACATATACCAAGTACAGTGGCAAGCTATGTAGTTTGGTGGAATGGAATGTTATGGCGTCCATATAGAAGCATTGGTGTTGGACTCCATGAAAAGTAGAGGCAGAGGCAAAGTGGAAGCAGCAACATCAGATCACGTGGAGGCCTCTACAAGCATCTAAGAGAGTGAGGATATTTTGGAACGTTAATAGATAAAGTTCATCTCATGGTGCTGTTGGCCTCTGAGAATATTAGCATTATTGTGCTCATGAGTCATCCAACTGGAGATAGCTTCTAGGCACTTGGAATTACTTGATTTAATCCCGGATAATATTAATGCCAAACTGTATCATTTGGGGAAAGTTGCATAATATGTGTGCTTTCTACACAGAGGTGTGGTTATGATAGTGAATTGGGGATGAGTGTATGATAGAATGTCATATACTCTTACTTTGAAGAATGTCAAAGAAGACTGTCGTGGTTGACTTGTGACCTCAACCCCTAAAATGGGATGTGAAATTCTAATTTATAGCATCTCAGAATGTGACTTTATATAGAAATAAGACCACTGAAAAAGCAATTATTTAAGATCAGTGCTTAGAGTAGTGAAATAAATCCTTAATTCACTGAATCAAATGTCCATGTAAGAAAAGGAAAATGTGGACACACCTCAGGTACACATAACGATAGCACCATTAACAACAGAAGCAGAGATTGCAATACGGTACCTTTGAGGCAACGTACGTGGAGAATCAGTGGCCAACACGATGAAGCTAGCAGAGGTAAGGATGGATTCTATCCAGAGTTTCTGACACCTTGATTTCGGACTTTCACCCTTCACATTTGTCAGACGTAAATTTGAGTTGTTTTCAGTCACCCATTTTGCAGTTCTGGCAACTCCAGGAAACTAGGACAAAAGTCTAGTTCTTAAGATGAACAGATTGTAACCATCCTACTAACCTGTTTTGAATCTATTTCATTGCTATTTTATCTTTTTTTCTCATTAAAATAAAAAAATAAAGGTGAACAGAAAGCTAAATGAGTAAATTTGAGAAAGATTGATGAGAAACGGAAGAGTCACTGGAATGTGTGATAATGAAACCCGCAAAAGCAACATTTTAAGAAAGAAAGACTGGGTTCAGGAGGCTAAATCTGTCTGAGCAGTAAAGGAGAAAGACTTATGCAAATCTCTGTTCATGGTCGGCTTTAGAGAGGACCAAGAGACAGGAAAACTAAAGCATAAACCAGGAGGGACAGGCAGGAATAGGGACCCCCTGTGTGAAGTCTCTGTTCTGAGAAATTGTGGGGAAAGAAGAAGAGATGGGATGAAAACAGGATAAGGTGACAGTTGAAAGTACAAGAATACAATGTTCAGTTTAATTATTCTTTCTCTTTTAAGGAAAATGGAGGATCCAAATTGTTAACTAGAAGCAAGTTTATAGTAATACAAGTCTAGAAATGGAAAAAGAAAAAGAAATGATCAAGGATGGAGGCCCTCAGAAAAGACCAGATGAGAGAGGATCAACACTGAAGATAGTGTCAAGTCAATTTGGAGCTGAAAAACAAAGTAGGGCAGGAAGGCAGGCCTGGATCCTAGCATTCTGCCTTTACCTCCATTCCCTGCCAGCATTCTGTGTCATCTAGAGAGAGTTGCTTAGTTTTTCTGACTCTCAAATTGACCCAACTATAAACTATTGTATTGATGGTTGGCTGAGAAGCTTCAGCAGAACATTTGGAAATGCAGCTGCTGTTGGAAGGAAGTCTTCGAGAGAGGCCACAACAGAACCAGTAGCATCTCCATTAGAAGCAGCATCACCCCTGCATAGCACACGAGGCTGTTTATAGAACCAGGTCCTGTGCTGCACCACTATAGGAAAGCCAGAGTTGAAGCTCATCAAAATGCACGCTCAGCTGAGAACCCTGCCTCCCCCCTTCCTGTGGACTTCCCCTTCCAAACTTCTACTCCCCCTTACTTTGCTTATGCTTAGGGAAATCCTTCCTAGTCAAGGAGAAGGGGCCTTTTCCTAGAGCTACGACCTCTAGGTTCTCAAGGAAATTTTTAAAAAATTCATTCTTTAAAACAGCTATACTTTTGCTGCATCATCTTCTTCATGAAGCTTCAAATATATAAAGAGTAGCTTGCTGCACAGAGAAAACCCAAGGGTACAAGATGTTTTGAACGTTTTGGTGTCTCTCTACCACTGTGTGTGTGTTTCTGTCTCTGCATATCTGTCTCTGTCTCTGTCTCTGTCTCTGCACAAATACATTTATAGTTTTCAGAAGCTATTATGATGCAGCTGGTTCTATAAACAGTAATTTATAAATAATTGATAAGGTTTTGGGTCCTTAAAGTGATTGAGTTCTACAGCTTGGCAGTCCCAGAAGAGCCACTGAAATCGAACAACCACAGTTTCTGCACCTCTAGTTTCCAGGGTCCCCCTGGAATCTGCTTGGGTTGTAATAACAATAATTGCTGCTATATGTTGTGCACTGATGTTGTGAATTTCTATGGCACAGGGGTAGGGAAACTGATACAGCTGGAACATTCTCAGTCACAAGCAAGAGACAAACTACTTAACCAAATTAAGTATCAGGAAGAAGGACAGGGGGAAGCACATGGTGGAGAAGAGTTTTTTCACATTGAAGCCAGCAGATCGACCTAAGGATACCTGAGTCTGCAGTTAAAATAGGTGTCACTTGCCAATGGACAATGGACAGTTGGCAGAATTTGGTTAAATATTCTGTTACAGAGCTTTTGACAGCCAGCATCATGCTGCCACCGGGTAGGGCAAATAATGATAAAGCACTGATTGAGGAGCTGTGAAGGGGCTGCAATTTCCCTACACTTACAAGTTAATGAGCTGCCCTGCCACATTTCCATAAATGCCAGCAGGACATAGAAGACTTCTGTGTCAGGGACAAAGCATTTTTATTACTGAGAACACAGCAAGCAGCGCAAACACCAGCATATTTGTGTGTATTTTCCTTATCCTCAAGTCTCATAGGAGCTATATAGAGGGTTCAAATGGATGCCCATTCACACAGTATTACCGTTTATGAGATCCACATCATGCATAGTGGCCAGATATGCTCTCTCATTGCTCAGAGAGAGACATCATCTTTATTATTCTGGATAATGAGGATACCTGCCTTTTCTTCCAGAGGAAAATATTATCTCTATCTTCCAAAGATATAAGAAAAGGTATCATTTAGCTTCAGATGGAGACATTATCATTTTCTGCTCAGTTTACAAGTATCTTTGAAAAGATAATCTGGGACAACTGAAGTGCAGAAATTCAAGACATATAATTTTCTTTCAGTGCAATGTCTTTCATCAAATAGTGAAAAGGTAAAGCTTTGGATGATAAATACATAGAGATTTTATTGCAAAGGATTAAAGGACATGCCTAGAATTCTTGGATTAACAGTGACTTTGAATTGGGAACAAGAGGGGAAAGAACAAGGAGAGAGAGAGAGAGAGAGAGAGAGAGAGAGAGAGAGAGAGAGATCCAGAGGGAAAAATAGAAAAATATCACAGGTTCAGAAAAGAACATGAAAATAAAGAAAGCATGAATGGATGAATGGATGGGTGGATAGATGAACAGATACAGCCAAATATGTATCTGGGCCAATATATAAATTAGTCGTAGGTAGGCACATAATTATATGGTTGGGAAATTGGAACAGTTCAGAAAAGGGACTGAGAGACAGAAAGAGAGAAAAATAAGGTTAGTGCACTGAGAAAAATAGAGGAAGACAGACATGACAAAATAAAGAAACCAAAAGATCTTGGGTAAATAGACAGATGGACAAAGTTGGGGAGTGGTAGGAGTGAGTGAGATGAGTAGATCCCTGGGTAAATATATTGGTAAAAGATAGGGAAATTTAACTTGGGTAGTAATGAGATGTTGAGTTTGGGTTGAGAATTCTGACTGAATAGTTTTGATCCTGTCACTGTCTAATTGCCTAGCCCTGGGCGAGATCCCTTTTTCATCTGTCAAATGGGAATGAAAATAACAATACTGCCCTCAGAGGGTTGTTTTAAGTCTGAAAGGAAATAACCCTCAAAAATGCTTAGTGAATTGGCAGGCCCAAGCAAACGACATTATATAGAATGGTAACTTGTTAAACCAGCCAAGTCACCCTTTTCTATGAATCTTATAGTTTTCAACATTGTCAGCATTCACATTAAATTTTTGTGTCTCATTGCAGCCAAAGCTAAATCTGGCAGATGTGTCAAACCTTGATAAAGCCAACACTTGCATTCAGCACTCAAATAGCAATTTTATGCAAACGGGATCTTCTCATTATGTTACCCTTCTGCAATCCATAATTATTGCTTCTGAATGAATCTGAGGGTTTCTTCATCTCCTTGAAATGAGGTCACACTACTTATACAGCAAATTAAAGGCAAATTGAGCAGATGATATGTATAAAATAAGAAATGCTCAGCTTTTACAGCCATTGACATAGTGCTAAATGAGTTGGCTTTCAATCCAAACCAAGTATTTATATAATTTGATTCAGCATCTCAACATTCAGATGGAAGCCCACAGACTTGTTACTCTTTTTCTCTTTACAGAGTTAGCATTTATGATGAGGAATTACTTCTCGAGTTCTATGATTCCAGTTTTATATCCAAGTAATAATGTTTTACAGTTCATTCTTGCTTAAAAAAATGCAAAAGAAAGAAAAAGATGTTCTTGCCTAAGCTATTCTTGGTGTATCACATTATGGTAAAGTATTTCCAAATAAAATGACGTGAAAAGCACAACCTACAATGTTTGGCTATAGCAGGATGCTGCAAGGACTCTTTTTCTGGACCGTTTCTTTAGTTGTTCTTCATGTATCTGAATATTTTGCACTTCAAAAGGTAGTTATTATAATTTCTAGGTCATATTTAATTCAATTAGTGACTTTCTTTTAATGAGCAAAGGATGAATTAAAATTATCCTGATTTAGAAAAAAATATATATTTTTAAATGCCCCTTAATCCTGGTTGGCTTTCTGGGTAAACAATTCCCCAGATGGGATAATTTGAAAAGCAGTATGACAATGCCCATGAAAATGTTTCAAAATCCTGGTCTGTTCCTTTTCTTTTAAATATCTCATGAGTCAGAAATTCCTTAGATAGTCTTTTATTTAGCTTGAAAAACTTTCCCTTTATAGATACTCTTTTAAGATATAAAAACTTCTGAGGAGAAAATTCTGGGTTGTGCTTCATATAAACTTGCTTTATTTGGACATTTTCCTTGCTAAGCATTTAGGTTCAGCAAACATCTTTAAGCAAAGCATGAGTATTGATCCAGGTAGACAGACAGCAGAGATGAGAAGATTGCCACTTGTTTAGTCATTTGTTTATTTACCAATTGCTGATTGAACTCTTACTGTGCATCAGACCCTGTTCTATGCTGTTGACATAGGATACAAAATTGGTCCTCATGGAATATGAAACTCATAGAGTGAAGTCAGAATGGCAGTTAACAACTGAGGACCATAGTGACCTTATGCGGGAAGAGATGAAGGAGTGATGGTGATTGGAAGAGGTTCTGGAAGAATGTGAGGACCAGTAGAAGAGCCTTTTCTAGAATCTTGCTGCTATGCAGCACAGAAAGTTCATGGATATTACTGCTAAAGAGAAATCACAGCATTAGAAGAATAATGGTGGGAATACTGGTTAATTGGCTGATGACAATAAAGGATTCAATGAGTTGAATGAGAAACAAAGTTTTGCAGCATGGTGATAGGCACCAGATAATGGTCCAGACAGATAAATACTAAGAATAAAGGTTTCCCAGGAACTGAGGTCCAGTGTATGATTTATGACTTTTCTGGCCAAGGGACCTACTGCCGAGTTATATATAAGATTTCCCTGCTCCCCTGCGATATGCCAGCTTTCTTCTTTAGCCATGTTTACTCTTGTCCTGAGGTTCTCCTGGCATTTCCCACATGAAATGCTGAGTATTGTAGAAGTTTAGCCTCATGGTTGTGTCTTTATGGACTTTCTATTCTTTAAGCTCAAGATCTAAGCTTAGTATACGCTCAATAAATGGCAGTTGTAAAAATGATTATATTTGCAACATATTCTGAGGGAGACATTATTATTCCCATATGTTAAATAAGAAATCAGAGTTAGAGTGTTTTAATGATTTATCCAATGTCATATAACTAATACATAGTTGTGTCTAGACTATGACCCAAGCTATGTATGAATATTTGCTAGAAACCTCCTATCTCATAAAACAAGACATAAGGACTTCATAGTCCTACCACTTGTAATTATTTTTTTTAATTTTTTTATTTGTGTGTGTGTGTGTGTGTGTGTGTGTGTGTGTGGCCAGCTCAGCCCACCAGGGGGCGGGGCTGGCTGGCATGTGGTGCTGGGGGATTGAACCGTGCTCCCTGTGCTTTGCCAAGCTTGTTCTAAGTAGGTGCTTTAGACCACTGAGCCATCTCACCAGCCCACTTGTAATTATTTTTTAAGATGACTCTGAACACATATCTGTTTTTTATCCAGGGTTATAAGGAAAAGTATAGATTAGATTATGATACAGCAGCCAACAATCCTCAAATGACAATGACTTACAAGAGCCATTGTTTGTTTCTCAGACATGTGTCCTATCCAGAGCAGATCAGGAAGATTCCTGCTCAGTGCTGTGGAATGTGGAGTAGCCCCTACTGCAAACACTGATCGCAGCATGCCAAAGGAAAATGAGAATGTCCTACAGTGAAATACTCCAGCCTGCAAGTAATATGATGACACCTTATCTCTCAATTCATCTGCTAAAATGATAGCCCTGCCCTCTCTGCTAGAAGAGGCAAAGATAGATTTCTTGGCAAGTACTAATGATTCCAGGGAGACCATGATTTCTAATTTATCCCATCATTTATCATGCAATTACTTATCTGGTACACATTAAAGTCTTGTGGATATAGTAGCAATATAGGTTTTAGTGCACAACAATCAGAAAATTTCAGTGACGTAAAAAATGACCATCTATGTCTTTGGTGAAAATGTCTAGTAGCTGGGATCTAGTGAAGAAGACACTAAGCTCTAAGTTGTGAAGGTTGTATTGATTTATGACCGACAGGCAGCTCATGTGCTCTTGGGATCGATGGCTGGCTGGGGCATGGAATCACCATGGAGATGATAGCAGTATAAAAGTGGTGAGTGGACATACTTGATGCCACTTGAGTGTAGGCTCAGCACTAGGATACAATAACAACTGTACATCACAATGATCATAACAAAGTTTTATGTTTATACTTAGTAGAAAAGAGGAAAGATAATATGATCTACCCTTTCTGTGACAAACTGCAAATGACAGGACAAAGAACAGAAATTCTGAGTAAAAGTGAGATTACATTCAACAAAAGCAGTAATTATACTGAAATTCTTAGCTTCCTACAGATTATACACTGGAGAAAAATGACTTGACAAAATACATACAATTTCGGATGAGTATTACTGCTAAAGAGAAATCATGGCAATAGAATAATAATGGTGGGAATATTGGTTAAAATTTTAAAGTAATGGCCAGAAAGGTTGAAATTACAAATAAGATGATAATTGTGTAAATTTGCTGAAGGAATTAAAAATACAGCTAGGGAGCTATCTGAAGAAGATCAAAGGAATGAACAGCTGCAAAGTCTGATGACAGGCTGTCCCTTGTTTGTTTGAAGAGCCAAAAGAAAAGGTATATGACCAAAAAAGAAATCAGTGAAGAGAAGCAGACCAAAGAGGGAGATCAGGTTGTAGAGGAGAAGTGAAATATTTTGTCAATTAGCTCTGAATAGTGTAGATATTTTTGAAGTATTTCCAGAAATAAAAAGCTAACCAAAATTATGCTTTTTGGCAGATCATGCTGACCATTGTATTGGGTGTGGACAGGCATGTGGCAATGGAGAAACAAGAGGAGCTAAGAAAGCATCAGTATATTAAAGCTGAGGACAATGGTGCTCATGCAGATTGGGTAGTCCTGTAGTGGAAACTTGGTGGTAAATCACTGAGTTGATTAGATCTGAGAAATACTTTGAAGTTGAGGAAGAAGTCTTTGCTAACAGCTCAGATAGTCAGTTAGGGAGAGAGTAGTGTGCGGAGTACTGCAAGGACTCAACCTCATCATCTTAGAAGAAAGAGCTGCAACTTCCTGACATGGACCTTTATGAGGAACACTGGAGAAAAGGAGATTCGGAATTTAGAGAACTACTAGGTTTTTAAGGTGCCTATTATTTATGCATGTGGAAAGGTCAATCATGCTGTCAAAAAGTGAAATGAATACAAAAAAGGGCAAGGCTGAGGATATAAATTTGAAAACCAGGCCAACTTTGTAGTTGTGTATGCATGTGTGAAGTTCTTTAAGGCCTGAGACCAAAGGAGATCACCAAAGAAGTGAATTTAGATAGAAGGATGACAAAGCCAAAGCCTGAACCCTGGAGCACTATTCTCATATCCAAAAACAAGGTAAAGACCCAGAAACAGGGATTTAAAGTAAATATCAAGAGTATAGAAGACAAAGATGTAAGCATAATGTGATTGAAAGTACGGGAAGAGATCTTTTAACAGAGGAGATTTCCAACTTTGTCCATTGCTGACAGTTCCAGAGAGGTAAGGATAGATTTTCTCTGAGCAACATGAATACCACTGATGATCTTGCAAGAACAGAGTAGTCAAATTAATGAGAGAAAGCTGTCAGAATAAGTTCAACAGAGAATGGGGTAGGAGAAATTGTTGATAGCAAACACAGATCCCTCTTTCAAAGTGTTCTATGAAAGCAGTGTCTTCTTTGTTTTCTAGACATTGACAGGAGTACGGTGGGAGATCATTTTCTTTATAGATAAAAAAAGAACCATGATAAAAACTATTAGCCAAATAGGTTGCCATGGTAAGGGGAAACTTCTTGGAAGGATCACACTGTGTGGTCAAAAGGGGAAGTTCTGTGTAGAAAGAAAAGGATGAATTTATCTTGGTTCATTAATCTTCCATCCATTTGATCAAGGAAGAAGACAGGAGCAAATAGCTGGAAGATACACTGGTTGGTAGTTGCTGGAGAACTCTGTCCCAGGGCTTCCATTCTCTCACTGAGGAAGAAATATATGTGCATTGCCCCAAATCAGTTCTTTTGTTTCCACCTGAAAGAGCCGAAAGCAGTCACCTTAAAGCTGCACCTCGTGTGCAGTGTCAAGCAAATACATTCCATCTTTGAAATACTATAGACAAGTAGAAATGAAGGACTCCATGGTGGCCATCAGGACATCTACAGATAGGACAACCATGACAACCAAATATAAGTGATTTTCTAACTGGAGACAACTAGGATTGCTTGTCATGTTTCCGGTCTTGTGTGGAAGCTCTTTCAGCTTGGAGTCACTTAATGTTTCCATTTGAATTCGCCAGGTCTTCTCATGCGCGGCCTGAGAAAGACTATTTGCTTGAGGAAATCAGTTAGGCCTCCTCTGTGGGAAACAATACAGTTGTCTCACAAGCCACGCCCATGTTCCTTTTTTGAGAGTTGTAGAACTCTGTGCTTTGAGAATATATGCAGTGTAATCAAAATCTACGTTGACTACCAAAAAA
>NW_004524636.1:11328427-11337020 GCF_000260255.1 Octodon degus
TAATTTTTTAAATTAAAGTAAAAGATACATTATCATTAATCCCCATCAAAATAATCTCTCTTGGTTTTAACACACTCATCCCATTGTTGTTGCCACTTCTTGTAGCAGAGTGTTTTTGCCCAGTCCTGTCTAGCAGAAGGGTAGGCTCACACAAACATTGCATTGTGTCCTCAACCACTTTATCCACAAATCTAGAACTAGACCACTTCTGGGTTTTTCTCAAAGTCACAGTGACCATGAAAAGTACATACTGTGAATCAATTCAGAACATAAAGTTATCCAGGACAGTGCAATTGAAGATACTCACAAAAGGGGACTTGCAGAACTGCTTCTGAAGGGGGCAACAGCAGTGGGAGGAGCATGTTTGAAGCAAGGGAAAGTATTTTGAGAGAAATTAATGGCAATCTTGTCTTTTATTATAACTTTTTTAAACTTTAAACACCGTATTATCTGATCATACCTCCTCTATTACAAGATCCCCGTCAACTGATTTGCTTGTGGTTTTAAGACCTTCATGTAATATCTCTACATGGAGATCTGTTCATTTTTAATTAGTTCAGATGCCAACTCTTTGAGAGATCTTTTCTCTTCTAGGAATTAATTAAAAATAAAAGTCAAGTTATATAATCTCTCAGTTATTGTCATGTCATTGAGAAAACAAAGTATCCTATTGCCATTTATGGAAGGCCCACCTTATGTAGAAGAGGTACTTAATAAATTAGGTAACTTTTTCACTTCCCCCTAGGTATAATTAAAATTTGGTTAAGAAAGGCCTACAGGAGCGAAGTGTCAAAGGTCAACAACAAATCTGTTTAAAACAATACCAAGCGTTAACTAATTATGAAGACAACTTTCAATTTAAAAGTCTGGGCCATAATTATTTTTATGACAGTTTATGTGTAAGCTTCAACCTTGTTTCCAAATGACAGCTTTCTATTTTAGTTATACAGTCAGTGAGTCAGTAAGCACTGAAGCCTTTCTTTGCCCTTCTTCTCCTAAGGTTTTTGGAGTTGGAAGCACACAGGTGCTAGGTATTATTAGTAACTTGTCTCAGAAATGACAGTGGTCGGATAATTAGTGGCTCTCTGCATCCTTGGTATATAGGGAATATTAATCATGGGAAAAGTCTCTGGGAAGACATATGGGAGTATGGTAGTTAGGTCTTGGTTTTTCATATTTTCTGCCCCATCCTACTAATGAAAGCTAATTTAGTCTTTAATGGCTTTTGTGGCTCAACAAAACACTTGGCTGAAACAACCTAGAACAACAACCATTTAGTTTAGATGACAATACTGCATGTTGGCTAGGTTCAGGTTGGTGAATCTTCTGGTCCTTCCTGGGAATAATTATTTGTCTGTGCTATGCAACTCACTTAGCTGAGTGCTATTTCAAAAGAACCTTTGTAGGATATTTTATTTCTGTTCCACGTGTTTCTTATACCCAGCAAGGAAAGACTGGAAATGTATTAGCCAGCTTTCTTCTTGCTGGGACAAAATACTTGGCTTAGTGGCTTCAAGACAGTACCACTGTGACAGAAGGGCATGGTAAAGTGAAGCTGTTTACTTCAAGGCAGAGAAAGAGAGGCCAGGGAAAGAGATCAAGAGAAAGGGGGCAGGGAGTCTATACAGTTCCCCCAAATCATGCCTTTCTGACATGTTTTCTCTAACTAGGCCACAGATCCTAATAAAGTATGATCTTGTGAGCAAGTGAACTCATCTATGCAGTTGGTTCCTTCACAATCCAATCTCCTCACTGGGAACTGTTCAAATGCATGAGCACCTGAGCCTGCCCTTCTGCTAACAAGATTTTATGTCTTTGGCTGTTGAAGAATTTTGAACAATAGACTCTTCTAATAAAGCACATGCCCTTAGCTAGCTCCTGAAATTATTATGCTCCATTTTACCTCTAAAAATAGAACTATCTCTTATTAAGTCAAAAAATTCAAATGAATAGACTATTAAACAAAGCATTTCCACTCATATTTTAAAAGTTCAGTGTTCCAGATAATAACTATAGCATATCCAGAGGCCTAGCAGTAAGCATCCTATTTGGGTGTTTTATATCTGGTTGTTTTTCTTCTTCTAGGTTTTACTTGATTCCTGCCATTTTTGCAGGCTACATTTTCCAGGAATCTCAACAACTGTAAGGTTATTTGATAGTAAAATCTCTTTAGCTAATACATTTTTTTGTCTTAGTCTGTTTCTGTTGCTACAACAAAAACCACAGATTGTGTAATTTATATAAAAAAAATAAGTTTGTTAAACTCATGGCTCTGGAAGTTCAAGCTCAAAAATTGGATAACTTTATTTGGCAAATCATTACCTCTTGACATGGTAGAGAAGCGTATCCATCAGTGTTTTACTGGAGAAATAGATACAACACAAGGTATGCAAATGGATAGGAATCCAAACATTGGCTTATGATCATCACCCAAAGAGTTGGATGAGGAATCATGCAGAGGTTGCCCGCACAGTGGAGACCACAAGATTCAGTCCAAAGTCTCAAACTCGCAACACTGCCTTGTTCAAATGCATATCAGGAGGTTGATGGGTCTGCAATGGAAAACTGAAGAGTCTACCCTAGAAGGCTGAAGAGTCCATCCTGGAAGCCTGGAGAGTCTATGCCAGAAGGCTGAAAACCTTCTGGCCTGAAAACCAAAGTGAAGGTGCAGATTGGAGTTCCTCCAAAAAACCAGAAGCAGATCCATCCTTCCTCATTTCTCCTTTGTACTATCCATCTAGCAAGTGTGGAATTGCTCAGCTGACTTAATTAAATTTCCCTTAACTAAGCTTCTCAAACTAATAATCACATCACCATTACAAGAAGCAAGAACAAGCAAGAGAGTACAGAAAGACAAAACATGAGGTCGGGCAACCTTGCTTCTTAACAACTTGCTCCTGCTGTAAATAATCCAGTCTCAGGAGAGCATCAACTCGTTAACTATCTCAAAACTCACCTAGATTTGTGAAAAAGATGATAATCCCTCAGATGACCAAATAGTTGTTTAAAGGTCCTACCTTCCTATATTGTGCAATGGTGACAAAATTTAACTGAGTTTCATACAGGATAAGCCACGTTCCAACCATAGCAATCCCCTTTGCTCATGAAGACCTCTTCTCCTAAGGTAACCAGAACCAGTTCATCTGTATATATTTTTGATGAACATATATAAAGTGTACAAGTCAAAGGCACCTGGTGTGCTATTTCATCACAGGCATCCAGTATGTGTTCATCAAATCATGGTAAACAGTATTTCCCTCTCCTTATCATTTCTTTATGTTTGGAGACTTCAAGCTCTCTCTTCTAGATCATAATAAAATATATAGTAGATGGTTGTGGATGCTAGTCAAACTTCAGGCCTTGGAACACCAGAATTTAACGTCTCTCTGTGTTTCGCTATCCTTATCCAGCCTCCCTTAAGCCACATCCTTTTCCCAATCTCTAGCATTCACTTTTCTGCATTCAAGTTCGCTTGGTTTTTAACCTCCAATGTATGAAACAGAATATGCATTTGTTTTTCTGTGTTCTGTTTACTTCAGCCATGATATCATTCAGTTTCATCCATTTTGCTACAATGGAGATAATTTCGTTATTTCTCTGGCAGGATAATCTACTATAAATATATAATATGCCATATGTTGTTTTATCTAGTCATCCATCATTGAGACCCTCATTTGATGCTATATCCTGACTGTTGAGAATAGTGGTACACATGTGTGGCACTGCTGATTTTCTTGTATTTATTTATGTGTAGCAAGAAATAGGTTAGCTGGATCATGTGGTAGATTTGTTTTTAGCTCTTTGAAGGACTTCCATATTATTTTCTATAAAGGATATACTAATTTACATTACCATCAAGTGGGGTATAAAAATTCTGTTTCCTTCACACCCTCGCTAACATTGATTATTTTATATTTCTCAGAAAATAAACATCTGACAGGGGTAAGTTGATATTGCATTGCACTACTGGCTGGCATTTCCCTGGTGGCTAATTACATGAAGTGTGTTTTCATATAGTTGCTAGAAATTTGTGTTTGTATTTTTTAAAATATATATTCAGATAATTTGCTCTTTTTCTTTCCTGTTATTTTGTTTTGATGTACTGGGAATCAAATCTAGGACCTCATACATACAAAACAAGTTCTTTACTACTGAGTTATACCCATAGGCTCTTGTGTGCTCATTTTTAAAGTTAGATTACTTGTTTTTCTTTGAAAAAAATCTAGTTCATTTTAAATGATAGCTAATCCTTTGTCAGATGAGTGATTAGCAAGTATTTTCTTCCATTCTGTAGGACATCTACTTAATTTGTTGGTTGTTTGTTTTACCACATAAAAGATTCTTAATTTGATATGATCACATTCATCTCTTTTTCCTTTCATTCCTATGCTTTTGGGGTAATGCATAAGACATCATTGCTTATACTGATGTCTCAAAGTGTTCCACTGTGCTTCCTACCAACAGTTTCACAGATTCTGGGGTTCATTTCTGTAGGATAGCTTTGTTGGATATACATGCAGTGCTCTTGGTAGACAATTACTTCATTTCAGGCAGGACTTACATGCCATTCCAATTTCTTTAAGATAATTCAGTTTTTGCTGAGAAATCTGATATGAGTCAAATGAAGATGCGCTTTAAGTGTGACTTAGCATTTTTTGCTTCCAGTTTTTAGAATATATTTTTTGTCTCATACTTTAAAAAAATTAGCTGTAATACGTCACTTGAAGATTCTCCAGTTGCATTTGTTTTGGGTTATAGGTCTCCTATATTGGTGACTGTATCTTTTTCAAGATTAAGGAACTTTTACCAGTTACTTCATTGTATGTATTTTCTTTGTTTTCTCCCTTCTCTTCAAATTATTTTTTCATAAAATAAAAAGATTAAACTAAATTTTAAATATTGTGTAAGTGAATACTTTCTTTCCTTTTCTTTATTAAATACTAAATGAAGACCCAAATTACTAGAAGGTCTCTTCATTCTTTCAATATTTATTTATGACTGTCTGTCTGTCTCTCTGTCTATCTGTCTGACTAGGTTATTTCAAAATTTATGCCTTTGTTTTTCTGTGTTCTGTTCCTCCATGTGATCTATTCTATTGCTGAGATTTTTAATCATATTTTTATTTGACTTATTGTGGTTCTAATTTCCAAGATTTTCTGATTCTCTTTCCAGATATCTTTGTGCTGAGTTAATTTTTATTACAAATGCTTTTTCCTGTTTTCATTGAACTGTCTGTGTTCTCTTGAACTTTATTTCATTTCTTTCTGATGAGCCATTTGAATTCTTCATCAGCCATTTCAGTAATAACCTTTTTTGAGGTCTAGTGCTAGAAGTTAATGTGCTCTTTGAAGGCTTCATTTTTACCTGGCTTTCTCTTACATCTTGTGAACCTGTCTTGAGATTTAACCATTTGGTGGACCAGTGGTCTCTACTACTATTTTAAGGTTGTTTTCATGATAAAGGACTTTCTAAAGATATCTGTTGGGATTCAATTTAGTAAGTTACTTTTTAAATTTTTATTTAAAATATTTTTTTGGCCAGCTCAGCCCTCCCTAAGGGTAGGACTGGCATGGCATGTGGTGCCAGGGATTGAACCGTAATCCCCTGCACCTGCCTAAGCTTGCTTAAGCAGACTCTTTAGATGGCTGAGCTATCTCATTGGCCCTTGTTAGTTATTTGGACCTGGTTTGGGTTATGTACCTTACTGTAGTGTCTCTATAGTTTTGTTGGCTAGAGCCAATCGGCTTGGGAACAGTGTGTATAGAGGTCGTGTTGCAAAACCTTTCTATCTCCAGGATCCACATGGGATGGGGAGTGCTCTAGTGGCCTGGGGGGTGGTGGTGAAGTGCACATAGCAACTGGCTTATAGTAACCCCTTTATAGCCACTGTAGCAATGGAAATAGAGCACCAAAAATACAGTACAGTGGACAATTTCCCAGTAGTGGCATTGTGTCCTGGGGCCTAGAAGTGGCTCAGATGAGAAAGCATAATCTACAGCAACAGAAAACATGAAATACTGAAAGCAAACTAGGCTCAGTAATGGCTGGGGTCTACTAAGTGTCTCAGGCCAATTAGAGTGGTGCCTTGGACTATTTACAGCAGAGGGTCAGGTGATTAGTTTGATCAAGGTATAGAAGTAGCTGGGCCAAGTTATGCAGATAACTTGAGCTGACCATGAGGTTTGGACCAATTAGGGTAGAATCCTGGGAACAGCTCAGCTCTGCCTGCAGTATATTGCTCATGTTGTGGTATCATAGGATCTGGAGACTGATAGGGAAATAATCCAAGTTGCTTGTCTGGCATGCAGATGCCAGGAATCTTCCTTAAGTGAACTCCACAAGCCTGTCCTTCCTGTAACTAAGGGAATATCCAAAACAGTACACACTGGAATGCTTATGTTCAGTCATTCCCTTTGTTGTGAGGAGTTTCTGCTGGTCAACGAGCTGGGCTCTTGGTTGTTCATGTGCTGCATTGTACTCTCCAAGCTGCTATTTCATGATGTTGTGTCTTATAAGGCTTTCATCTCTGTCACAGGTCCCAGGGCCACAGGATAGTTGTAAATATAGCTCTTCACTTACTACTATGTTTATATGTGGAGGAAGAAGTGAGTTCCTGTTATCTCTGTTTGACCATCTTGCCCTTCCAAATCTCCTTAGGCTTTCCTAATTCTATTCTCAGTCCCAATGTTTATTGTTTGGAGACCAAGTCAGAAATTAAGGACACATTGATATTGGTTTAGAGCTTTGTCTTTCAATATAGGTAAATGAGAATCAGTGGTATGCTTCTCAGAAACCCTCCGACAACCAGATGCACCTTCCCCAGGTGCTATCAGCATCCATTGCTAGGGTCTCACAGTTTTCCCACTACTCCTTAGCTTCAATAAAAGAGTTATCTTCATTTCTCAGAGCCACTTATTTCTCCCCTTCCTCCCAACTCCTGGTGAGGTATCCCATAGCCCATCAGTGATCATTACAGAGGTGGGCAGGCACTTCTATGCCTCTAAGGAGAGCAGCTGAGCCTATGGGTGAAGCCAAGTCTAGACTCCAATGGAAACCACATCTTTGCTCCAGTGCTCCCCTTATTGTCTTCACCTTCCTGGTTTTTCTTCCTCAGAGAGACTTTCTTTCAGTGGACCATGTGTATGTGAATCCCTACTCAGACTCTGCTCTGAGAAAACCAGTCCAAGACTAAAGTTGTAAATCTGGGAGCTGTGTATGAGTCATCGAGTCTAATTGATATAGCAATGAACTGTAATTGTCAATGACTTAAAATGATAGAGCTTATTACTCACTCACTTTAATTCAAGGTGGTTGTCTAGACCCTGTAGCCTCAAGCTCTTTCTATCTTGTGACTCCTTCATTCTCCATTTACTCAGCATCCTCTTTACTCAGAGAAAGATAGTGAGGTTTATGTAGGGCAGATTTTCTAGGGAAGTCCTAAAAGTGATGATCCTTCTTCCATCCATATTCTATTAAGCAGAATTCAGACATGGATGCAAGGAGGACTGGGCATGTGGCTTGCTTATGATCTAAACATAATGTGACCATGGAAATGGAGCATGTAAGATGCAGGGCCTGAAAGCATATGTACAGAAGAGCAGCACTACCCCACAGCTCAGGTAAGCATCAGAGCAAGCCAGGGTTCCCTTGAGACAGAAAAGATGGAGTTTTAAATATTAATCCAGGGTAAAAAGTGATTGTTCCAGGCCAATAGGATTTAGGTCATCCTAGCTGTAGCTGACTCATAAGTAATCAAGAATTAACTGCTTTATGGCATGCAGATAACTGTTTTAAACTTCTCCCTTTGGGGACATAAAGTACAATGCTGTGTTAAAGGAAAAGAGAAGTAGAAGGTAGGACTTGACACCTTCATGGGCCACATTTATGCTGCTTTTGCTCCCCGATGTCATGGAGCACTCACAGCTTATAAAAAGTCTAAGTTCTCATCCCAACTTAAGGTCTTTCCCTCTTTTCTCTCACCTATTCATTTTCTACAAAAATTAATCTGTGTGTGTGTGTGTGTGTGTGTGTGTGTGTGTGTGTATGTGTGTGTCTTTTACCAGGACACACTAGAAACCTACTAGAACTCCTAGGCTATTCTAATTGTAGAACCTAGAAGTACTCTACCACTCTACCTATTATTATTGTTGTTGTTGTTGTTGTTATTATTATTATTATTATTATTATTATTATTATATGGAGTCTTCTAAGTTGCCTAGACTCTCCTTATAATTAAAATCTCCCTGTTCCAGTCTCCTAAATAGCTGGGATCATAGGTATCCCTCACTGTGCTGGACTAGCATTAATAATTGTTCTGTGGCCTTGACCTCCACCTTTCAGCTCTCTTACTTGAAACCTAGGAGCATGTAGCAGATTTCTAAAAACAAAATCCTCTAGCATAAATATCTCCTAACTGTAAGACTAAGAGACCAAACTAGAGCAAGAGATAGAACATCACTGAGCTGCAAAGAGCAGAGTATCCAGGAGTGGGAAAGCAAAGTAGGGGGCCAAAAGGAGTGGCTGCTGGGGAGCGATGGGGTGCAGCCCGCAGAGCTGCTGTCAAGGGAAACCAGGCTTTCTATACAGTGCTTCT
>NW_004524636.1:11337325-11344665 GCF_000260255.1 Octodon degus
AGCAAGAAGTCAGCCAACTGGAAAAGGCCCCTGTAAAACACAGTCATGTTGAGATTCTGGTCTTGGGTTTCCCAGCTTCCAAACTCTGAGCCTAAAATACCCTGTTAGAACAACCTAAAGTTGTAGACACAGGGTTCTTTAGACCTCTATGATCACCAACATTTTAATTGATCTGCAGAGTTGATATTATGATGTATCAACCAGATCTTCTCTTTGTGTAAACCTATGTAACCCTAGCTGTCAGGAATTTCAGCTGCTGACTTTCACAACAGGCCTCCTACCTAGAAATTTCTCTTGGCCTCAGGAGGCCACCCTGATAAGATTATGGCCCCATCTGCAGGGTTGACTCACTAATGCAGTGTTATCTGTTCTCCCTCCTTAATATAGGGATCAGAGAGTCTGCTAGTTTTGCCGCAGCTGGGACAAGGGAGAGGACTATGCTAGATCCACAGCAAGGCTGGCTGGGGCTGCCACTGCAACTCCTTGGGGTTTCTGACTTTCCTCTGTCCACCACCACCTGCCTGCTTCCTAATAGCAGAATTTCCAAGAGGATGGTCCAGAAAACACTGAGTGAAAACCCTCCATCCTTGAAACTTGTTTGCTGGAAATTTGAATGAAGACAACTTGAGGTGGGAAATCTAAATAAAATGTTTATACCAGGAGCATTCAGGTTCCAGGCAAATCTTACAGCACTCATTTCTAGCACTCCACCCATCCTCCAGTTTCCTCATTTCCTTTTATGCAGACCTTATATGTACCCTGATGCAAGGATGAGGAGAGATCTAGAAGTAAGGACCACAGGGGTTGTGAAGCACCCCCACAGCTTTCTTATATGCTGCTGCTCCTCCCCTTGCGTTTCCTCCCCCTGTGCCTTCTGTTAATGCAAATTCAAGAACTTAAAATAGATTTTTCTTATTTGCAATGTGATGTGTAACATACTGCATCTCTCTTTCTCTCTGTAAGTTTTTGGCTTTATCTAACTGGAGTTTCCTTATGTTTTAAGAAAAAGTCACAAATGTGTGTGTGCACACACACATACACATGGGCACGGATGAGCATGTGTGGGCTTGTGTGTGAGCCTGTCTGTGTATCTTGACATTATGTAATAGATTCCTTGTCTTCTTGCCACTTGGAGCTCAGATCATCAAGCAGACAAAGCCTGCAGTACTGTTTGGTTTCTTGCTTTCCTCCGAGGCTCCGATCTCCCACCACCTCATGCATTCTCCAGGTACTTCTGAGGCCAAGGTTCCCCAGCTGTAGGATTTTAACACTCTCTAAATCTATGAGCACCTTTTCTCAAACACTGCACTATCCGGGAAGGTTCTAGATACCTGGTTTCCTGAGCATAGGCTGAGAGCCTGACTTCTACCTCTGATCGCTAGGGCCGTGGATTTCCCCCGTGGAGCTGCCGCTAACAAGCCTTTTCATTGAAGGTAGAACTTGAGGAGGTGACGATTCATGTTATGGAAAAGAAAATGGCTGATGCCTGACCCACAGTGAGCCAAACGCCCTCTGAGCAGGACGACAGAAGACACATTCACAGGCCATTTTCAGTCTTTCATGGTCTGTCGCACAGCTGTCAATTCTCTGTTTTCAGTGCTTTTGCTGAGTCTATTTCTGGCCTCCCATATTTAACACGTTCAGTGAAGGTGCACTGCGGTTACACAAGAGCAGTGTTCCTGAAAAAAAAATCTCCTGTGTCTGCTTTTCCTGTGACCCTGATGTCCCCCAGACATCCCTGTTCTCCGGACAACTTAGGAAGCAAGCTTTGCCCCCCAGGCCTGGAGTTTCTGCCTCTTCCTCACGTCAACATGACCCCTGTGTTCCTCACTGTGACTGTGTAAGCAGGGAAGACTGGCACTTCCTGTCAGGAAGTAAAATGTGACTTTTTCACTGACTTCTAGGTGACACCCACTGTCCTGTGCGGATGGAGGGCAGGCCCTTCATCTTCCTACATTCATTCTTGTCCCCTATTTTCTCTTAGGACATCTCGTGGTGCTTGTTTCCCTTTTCCGACATGCTCTGTACAACAAGCTGATGCTAGGGGCATGGTTTCAGCTAGCACCTGTCACTGGGGCCTCGGGAGAAAACTGCTTTGCTTTCCTGCTAGAATTTTGGAATGCAAGAAAGCTTCATCTTCATGCCTTATCCTTTCCTTGAAGAAATAAAGGCATTACATTTTCTTTCTCCACAGATACTTTCTATTGAAGTTTAAGAAACTTTAAAGGGACAGTGAGCCCAGGTGAGCATCAATGTCAAAGAAATTTTACCAAATAGGCCAGGACAAGGTGTTTTCTTATTCATTCTTATACCTTCATCCCCTAACAGAATTGATTGAGTAACTCCACATGAAATTGTTTCCTCAAATAAGGTATCTTTTTTCAATAGAAATCGCAAGCTCTATTTCAAATGCAATTAAAACATGTGTTTTGTATTTGGGGATGCGATTAAGCACAATAAGATGGAATGGACCTAATTACTTCGAGAAAACTATAACTTGGATCCTCTCACAGGTGTGTTGGCTTTGAATTTCTCTCCAGAGAAATGAGGCCTTTGCTTGGTGAGCTGCAGTGATGAGGGGCACAGATCTGTCCCTGGGTCATGGATATATTTGTAAGAGATGTACCTTGACCTCTAGGCAACATGCCAAAATTCTCATTCTTCCTGGTTTTAAAAAACTATGATCTGATTTTTATTTTAATTTTGTTTCTAGTGCCAATGCTCCTGGGTCAATATGCTAATTCTGAAACTACTTGCATATATTTGCATATTGTGCATATTCTTTATAGAGGCAGAATTAAAATTAAAAGGACTTTCAATCATCTTCTATGGTTATAAAATTCTAACAAAAGCGTTATTCTTTTTCATTGCTTTCAAAAATCTTTGAAATTGCCAAAAGATAATGTGACTTTGTAATTATCAGATTTAGTCAATATAAATGAACAATGAACTTTCTTGACATGAATTATTTAATTTATAGTAACCAGATAATTTTCATTCTTGATCTACAGTCCACATACCCAAATGGGTAGTTGAGTGAAGGCACCAAGTACTTCTAAGTAAAATCCTACTATCTCCTAAAATTTAGCATTCTCTTCAATTATATAGATAACCAATTATAATAGAATTAACTGTATCTAGATTTTTGACATCAATACAAATCACAGTTAAATTACCAGCATTTTAAGATATTCTAGATATCTTAAAATGCTACTTATTCTAATTAGCATTTTTAATTGTATTATTAGACTTTTTACTACTTCTTGTCTAATATGCTAATCAAGTAACAGAAACATTACTGCATCAAAAATGCATATTTTCAATATTTAGCTGATTAAATATCACTAAAATTCAGATTTTACTTTGCACTCCTGTTCATTTCACCTTAGGGGTTCAAAAACAGTATTGGAGGGTCTATTAACTCCTCAGTCTGCAACAGGGTCTGAGCACTGTAAAATCTAAGCATTTGAATATCACCTATACTATTGCATATATTTTCTCTCTGTCTCTCTCTGTCTCTGTCTCTCTGTTTCTGCCTCTCTCTCTCTCTCTCTCTCTCTCTCTCTCTCTCTCTCTCTCTCTCTCTCCTGTTATTCATAGGTTAAGCATAGCCAAAGCCTGCTCATCTTCTTCTTGTGAACACAAACCTTATGAAGTTGTCAGTCATTTGCTAAACAACTCCTGTCCTCAATATCCCATGACATTTAAAAGTTACTAAAGTATTCCTTATGAGAAAGAATCTCGGTTAGGCATGGCTTGATCTTCTGAAAGTAGTTTCATTTTAGAATAAAGGTGAGCTTTGAAAATATGTATAACCTGTGGTCTAATCACCCCCTGAGCTTCTAAAAAGGATTTACAGAAATCCAAGGAGAACACTCTTGTAAATTCGAAATCTGTAGGACAAGTTTTAAATATAGAAACACCATTTTTCTTCAATTAAGACAGAAGCCAGTTTAAATGGTTTGTCATCCACTGGTGAAGAAGAAATTGGAATAATTCTAATCTTACTGTGTTTGCTCCTTGCTGGGGTAACGCATGGGGTAAGGGCCCAAGTGACACATTACGGTGTTTAGAAGGGCACATGCACCATATAGGGTAGACATTTAACAAACAGGAGGACTGTATATATTTGACTCATTCGTGGAGATTTAATGTGATTGAATTCACAGCTTTCTCAGGCTGAGTTCAATTTTATTACTGCAGCAATGACAGTCAAATTTTAGTCTGTATATGATTTGCTGAGTAGCAAAAGAGAGAAACCCTTCCTTTGGTTTCCCACATTTTCATGAGGGATGGGGTGGGAATGAGAATTCTGTGAGAATGTGAATGCTGTCACCCTACTCAAGCCCACCAGCTGTCAGATCAGAGCTCAGCTCTCCTGCAGTCATCTGAAACCCACTGTCTTCGCTGCTGAATCATCACAGTGCAGGAAGAGCCAAATTCAATGAAAATCAGCCTCTGGGTTCCTGAGTATTTACCCAGCATATTTTGAGAAACAGTCCAGAGCCAAGTACAAGTGTAGGCCTTAGGCATAACTGTTAAGTAGGCAACATCTGCTGCTGCAAACTCTACCTCTGCTTTTCAAGGTCTCCAAACTTTCAGCATCCCTTTTCCTCAAACATTCTATTTCTATCCTCCCTATGAGCTGACATATTTATTCACAATAACCTAGCAGAAAATATGCCTTTCTCTTGATATCTGCTGATGAGGACATATTTTAAGGATTAAATGATTAAAAATGAGCTGCCAAAAAAATAAACAGGAACCACTGGTTGACACCTAGGAACTGTTTTTGCAAGCCCCTTTCTTTCACTCCAATCTCCAGCCATGAAGTGCTGCCCTCTTTATCCTCTAAGTTTCAGTCAGAGCCATGCTGTCTTCAAACCATTTCCAGCATGCACAAGCTACCACTGCTTTCCCTACAGCTCTGTGCTCTCCAAGATGGCAGCCTCTAGTGACATGAAGCTACAAAATTAAATAACTAAATAAGTTACAATTAAATGAAATCTCAAATGCATTTCTCAGTATACTAGCCACATTTCAAGTGCTAAGCAGCCATATGTAGTTATGATCTCCTGCACTAAACTGAGAAGACATGGAATGTTCCCATCCCCATGGAATGTTCTGCTGTAAAGTGCTGGGCCAATCTGGTGATAGCTCATTGGACAAAGAGAGTTCTCACAACCTGTCTTCTGCATCTTCCTTTCAATTTGTTGACTGTTCTGTTCAAAATGAAGGTCAGATGTTGCCTTATAAAGACATCGGCATCACTGCACGGTAGCAAAATTCCAGCCCAAATCGAGTCCACCCTGCCCTGGTGTTATGGTTTGTGTCTAGATGTCCCTCCAAAGCCTCATGAGGTCATAGGGTTTTTATGGCAGTAGCTCAATTTAGAGTGTGGGATTGATTCCTAGTGCAATACTGGGATTAAAGGTGCTGGGATTAAGACTGTGAGTACTACATCTGCCCTTGGGCAAGTAGTCTGTATAAAATATACAGGACAGGAAAAAGGCTTGTCTCTTCCTCTCATTGCTTTCGATGTTTTCTACTGCCATGAACTATTGCCAGTCTGCCATTTGTACCACTCCACCTAGGAGCCAGCAGTTTATGGGCTGAAACCTCTACAAACTGTGAACTAAATAAAACTTTCCTCCTTTAACTTTGAATGTTGGGAATTTTTGTCTCAGCAATGAAAAAAGTAACCAAGACTCTTGGCTCTCACTTCTTCCATCAGCTGTCTATGTTCTCTGCTGCCGTGAGTGTTTCTAAAGCTTGAACCTTGTCTCTATTCTCCAAGTAGCTATGATATTTGCTTCACTTTGAAAATGTTCTTCTTTGCAAATGGGAAATATAATTCACTTTTTAAAAATGTATTTGATACAGGCTCTCACTACACAGCTCCAACTCTTAGTGATCCTCCAGTTTTTAGCATCCCTAGCACTGGGATTGCAGACATGTGCCACCATGCCCAGTCTGTGTCCAGCTCAGTGCACCCGGGGGTGGATCCAACATGTCATGTGGTGCCTGTGCAATTCACATTTTTTAAAATAAGTGAATATATCACCACAGAAATATTGCCATAATTTGAATACTATACACTATGACATCTAATTAAAATCTTGTCAAATATTTTAAGGAAAAAAATCATTCTTCTATGCCTATTTTGGAGCTAGAACTTTTGTTAGACTGCAAGGAGGTGTGGGGAGACCTGGAAAACAGAGTCTGCCTTGCCTATGGCCTCAACCCAGTCCCCTGGGCTCCATGTCTTCACCATCAGTGGAAGGGTAGTGTGACAGGCAGCCTCGTATGTTGTCCAGGCCTTGAAAGTATCCTCTTCATGAGGCTGTTTTACATGGCAAAAGTGAAATATTGCAGATGCTAAATGGTTGCTAATCAGCTGACTTCAAACTAATCACAGGAAGATTATTTGTATGCAGGGGGAAGAGTGGCTAAATTAACAGGGTTGTTCACGGAAGGTTCATTATTCACAGATAAAAGGAGTAGGAGTCAGCTTCATTGGTTTGAAAGGAAGCAATCTTTCCTGTGTGGAGCAAAACCTACCATCCACAGAGGAGAAGAATACAGTTTCAAGGGGCTGAGAACTTCAGTCCCATGAGCTAAATTTGTGCAAAACACTGAACAAATATGTGGAAGATCCAAAGCTCCAGAGGCGAACCCCACCTCAGGCAACATGGGTTTGTTTGGCTATTTGTTGTTTGTTTTCATCTGATTGTAGTGATGGAACGCAGGACCCTTGCAATGGCTGTGCTAAGTGAATGCTCTGTCTCTAGGCTATACTCCCAGCTCTCAGCTGACATCTTGATTTCAACTGGTGAGACCCTGAACCGAGCATCCATTTAAGTTGTGTCTGGATTTTTGACCCTTAGAAACTGGAAGGTAATTGACTATGACACTTGAGATGGAATTTTTTTCTTTTACTCTGATTAACTACTATGAAAAATGGCAATACACCATGTATCAACTATTAAAGCTGTCCTACTAACCTGTTTTGAAACTCGGTTTCATTGCTTGTTTACAAAAAGAGATGCAATACGTGTGAGAATTTTTATTTGTTTCACAGTAGGGAAATAATGCAGTGAGATCCTAAAGATCCTTAATATCATTATACCAGAGACATCTTAGAAAAGTATAGAGAAATTCATAGATTTCTACTCTAAATTAGTTTTTCTTTTTTCAAAGTTTTATTGATAAACAGATAGCAATGAGACAGTTTCAAATCAAATTGGAAGTACAGTTTCAACAAATAATACACTGCATATATTCTTCTTAGTGCTTAATTGCTGTATAAGATGCGGACTTGTGATCCTATTTACAAACAC
>NW_004524636.1:11344765-11357113 GCF_000260255.1 Octodon degus
AAACTCAGCAAAATATTCTAAAAGAGTCCAGTAGCCCATAATAGCATTGGGTCTTCTGTTTAACTGGCAATGTCAGAAATTATTGACCTGAGTCCCCCACTCTAAATTAGTTTTTAAGTGTTTAAAATAAAGCACATCTGGTTAGAAAGAAAAAGATCTTCAATGAAATACTGTAAAATATGTCTATATTTGAATAGCCTTCTCCTTCATCAACATATTCAATGAAAAGATCTCCTGGTGAGTTTAAGAACAACTGCAATTTTAAAGAAATAATGAGTGAAGTCTATACTCCAGAGTGAATTCATGATAGTAATGCAATGTAGGACACCTGTGATTTTTACAGGTATCAATGCCACAAGACTGTGAGGGCTTTTATAGTTGGTTGCTTTCATTCCTAACTGAAAGAAATGTTTAAATTTCAGATGCTACTAAATATAAGGATACCTTTCTCAGTTTGATTTTCCCTTCCAAGACATAGACCCCTGCAAGCTATCCATGTTCCAGTCTCTAGTTGAGTAAGTTCTTGGGTTTCTTCCAATCTCCATATCCTCAGATGGCTTCACTCTTCTAAGCAATCCCCCGTGGGCTCTATCAGGTACAGATACTGACATTAAATTCCTGTTTACACCCTTTCAGGGCCCACTCTCTTGTTTATCCCAAGTTCATTTTTACTTAATCACACATTATTGGATTTGCATGTGTGGATCATGTCTTTTTGATTATGCAGAATCAACCTGAACAGAACACAGCTGCTCCAAGATAAACTGAGTGTATCTGTGTGGATTTTTAAATGCCTGTGTTGCACATCTGCTCCTGGAAGAGGCCACAACATCTAACAGGCACAGGCAAAGCCAAGCACCCAGGCTTGGTCCTGCTCTAATCTACACCTGCTCACCCCGGGTCCTTCCTGCCCAAGAGCAGGATGGCAATCTTTGAAGTCCCTCCTCTCCTCCCGCTGCTACCTGCACTGTCAGAGTTGTACATGAACTCGCTCTCCTCTGAACTGTGCTGTAAACCAATGTAATGTGTATATCCCAATTATTTCTTTGTGTCTTTCTATATTCTGTACTTTAAACAAATTATAAGCATTTGGCTTTAAAATTTAAAGAGTGCCTGAGGGTTTACAATACGTTCCTTACCTCTTTGGTGCTGACTACTGTTTGTTTTCCTCCCTTGGTTACCTCCTTAATGTTACAGAAGATGTCTATTGTTTCTTGATTTATTAGCTACATGTGGCCTGTTCATTCAATGTTATGAAAGATGAGCATTTAACTCACTTTACTTCCTATTTCACAGAGACGGTTGTTTTATTGCAGTTACTGATTTGCTTACCATTATCTTGCCTCTATTTTTTGTCATTGATCTATATCATCTTTTGCATTGCATGTACCTACTGTACATTTTCCCTTTTTTGCTTTCATCTTCTGTCACATATTTATTTGACTTACGGTCATGTTTAGCATTATTTACCTTGTTTTTGTAAATGAAAATCAAATCTTCCATGCATTCACTGTAGATTAGTTTTGAAGGTTGGGAATTAGTAAAGAAGTTTTGCTCCACTTTGGCTACCAAGATCCTACTGTTTGCTGGGCCCAGTGGTGGCCAGAACCACAGGCCTAATGGATGATGACTTCCAGAATTATCTGAAGAAGAGAGTGCAAGGATCAAGGTCACAGGATCCTCACATGTTTTATGCCACAAATGATTAAACTTATTTGTAATTGTTGTCAGATTAATATTTCATTAAGTACTATGTCTATGAAATTTTCTCTGTTTTAACTTTTTTTTTTTTTGAGTTTTCACTACTTCTACTTCTTTTGGTCTTTTGAGGAAAAAGAAATGACTTGTCTTTGCTCCCTAATTTCAAAGAGTCTTATCTACTAAATTAAACTTCAATCTCTATGGGTGAACTCTTGCATAGGTTTGTTTCGAATCAAAGTGTTCTCAGGTAAAGACAAAATTAAAACAGATCCACTTGACATGGGGAGGGAAATCATTGAAGACACAAATTTCATGCAAGATGCACCATTTCCAGCTCTAAGAATGAGGGGCCCAATGAATTGGATTATTGGGCACCACAGCTTAATAGATTTCATCCAGATGTTCTGGGTAGCGCTCCACCTCCAGTGACACTGGCCAGGCAGTGATTCTGACCTAATTTATCTGTTTATTTCCATCTTCCTTCAGAAGAGGACATACTTGAAGATTCCTAGTCTTGGTGCAAAGGGGTCACAACACTTGAACATAATTTTTTTTGATAATCAAACCTCAATAGTATTTAGTCTAAAGAAACAAAAAACTCCAAGTGTTCCATTTTGACTCATTGCTATCACAGTTGATTTCTGAATTTCTTGTAAACCTATTTGGATAAGTAAGTTCTTCATAGCTAAATCTAGACCACCAGTTCCCAGAGAGCTAATGGGTTTCTTTCTTGAACCCAAGTAAACCTTATGGCAGAGGTAGAGACTTTTCATAGTTTTGATCTGAATATCACTGTCTATTTTGTAAATAATTCCCAGGCTGAAGTGAAATAGAACAGTTAATGCATTTTTGATGAATATGAAAAATTTATGAAAAAGTAAAAAGTATGATTAATATTCAAAGGAGCCTGATTTTGGTTTCCTTGCTAAAGTTATTCCTTCTCTGATCCTCTCTCCAGTACTCTACAAAGGACATCATAAAACTCCCATGTCTTTCTACATTATGGAAAATCAATTTGAAAAGAATGCTTTATATCCGTAACCTGTCAGAGGTAAATTGAGTAGAAAATTATGCATACCCTGGTAAAACCAAACGTTAATATGGAAATTCTCATTAAATTCCCTAAGAAGCTCCAGATGTTTGAGTAAATTCTACTGATTGCTTTGGCTTGACCTCTTTTTACTTCCCTCTTTACACAGTATACTGAAATTCTTCAACAGATCTCACCCTATGCTGTCAGTTTCAGACCATGAGACTTTCCCAGAGTCATTGGCTATGGCATTAATTCATTTTCTCTTTGCCTTCCCCTTTCCTTCTCCCTGACTGCTGAGTACAGCTCTCTGTGCCACTCTGTGAGCAGGGAAATGCAGCAGGCTTTGCCTTTACTAAATAGGATACTCCATTTTGTCATCCATGCAGCTCAGTTTAAATAAATTAAATGGACTTATGCCTATTAGCTACATGTCCTTGAACTGAGATAATATAGGATGTTTAGGTATTACTGAAAGAAGGAATAGGTGGGTAAAAACATTTTCTTAATGTTCCAAACTATTTCTTCTAATAGACTCTTACTTGACTAGGTCTGGGGAAGGAAATTTCAATTGCTCTTAATAAAGTGGTATATTAACTATAGACTGCATACATACTATGACCTTGGAGAAGATATTGAGAAAATTGGAAAATTTGAGGCTATTTTTTCAAAGAGATGATATTATCATGAAGTGAATGTCCTATCATGAATGAAATACCATGAATGAGGTATACAAACAGTACCAATCTTGGTAAGTGGGCATGCCTTCTTTCTTCCCAGGGCAGCTTTTGTCATGGGAATGCAGCCTTAACTGAACTAACAAGGCAACTGAATCAGTCAGCCTAATTCATCTAAGAGAGTTGCTTATATGATGAGCAACGTAAAGGTTATTCTGTTAAAGAAGGGCTCAAATTTGGCTGAGGCAGATCATCTCTAAGGTTTTCTTCTCTGGTGAAGGATTTTTTCAGGTATTTTCTACCCTATGGTTTTAAATGAAGGTGTTACAACTTCAGTTAGTAAGCTCAGATTTTGCTTTTCCTATTACTGTGGCTCCCCAGTATTTCAAGTTCTCCTCTTGTGAGTACTTGGTATGATCTCATTTTTCCGTCCCCTCCATGCTTAGTGTGGCATGAGATGTTTGACCAATGTTATAGTTTGCATTTAGGTGTCTGCCCAAAGCCTCCTGCAGTTCACAGGGTGGCTTCTGGAGTTTCTGATTGATTACTGTGGGTGTGGATGCTGCACCTGCCCTGGGGAAAATAATTTGCATTACAGTGTAATGAGGAGAGAGAGGCTAGCTAGCTGCCTGAGCCACTCTCACTCCCTTTAGCTCTCTGCTCTTTGCCACCACCATGAAAAGGTGCTACCTTAGAGCGGGCTGAGTACGGACTGAAACCTCCATTGACTGTGAGCTAAATAAAGCTTTCCTTCCTTCATTTTGGATGTCAGGCATTTGTTGCAGTAATGAGAGAACAGTAACTGAGACAAGCAATGAGATGTATGTGGCTATGCTATTCCTGACATCTGGGCTGCATCAATTAATTGCTGGGGTTTAATTCTTAAATTCTCTCCTCAGCTGAACTTGTAACTTTGGAAACAAGTTGACAGGCAGGGGCCATCGGATTAATGCAGCATGAAAAGAGAGCTGTCCTGACTGAAGCCTGATTGAGAATGGATGAAAAATAACTCTGTTATGCTACCTCACTGAACTTTTGAAGATACTTTTTCGGCAGTATAATCTATCCTAGTCTTACTAAAAAGATCTTCCTGTTTGTCTTGGTTACTTTTCTCTCCTTGCTGGGACAAAATGCTTGATGCCCAAAATGAAGGAAGGAAAGGTTTATATAGCTCACAGTTTGGAGAGGTTTTAGTCCACAACTACCTGGCTCCAAGACAGGGTGCATGGCAGAAGGCAACTTTTCATGTTGGTTGAAAACAGCAAAATCAGCAAGAGATAAAAGGAGAGTCACAAAGTGCAAGTCTTTGTCCCACCTTCATGCTTTTCTGACTCTGTTGGTGATTTTTCTTGATGTGCAGAAACTTTTATAAAAGACGAGAAGTGGTAATGTCTCTCCTTTATATTGTATGCAGGCTATCCACCCCTGGGCTGTTGCAGCACTCAGTCCATAATCCCAGCATTGGACCATTAGTCAGTCACAAATTCTAGAAGCCCACTCCATGACTGCCTGAGACTTTGGAGGGACATTTAGACACAAACCATAACAATATTCAAATTGTACTGAATAAAGTGCCTTAGAGCTACTGTTTCTTTGTTTCCAGGGCAGCTGTCTTGATCATTCTTGGTAGAAGCACAGAGTCATTTTCTGAGATAGATGGACACTTGGTATGTTGTGAGCTGGAGGGTCCAGATGTTGACCTGCCAGGAGCAGATAAGTATATACTTGATGAATTTCTATAATTAATGAAGACAAGCTGTACAATAAAATCAAACTCTGACTTAGCATAAAGTTCTCTTGGGATCCCTGCTTGAAACTGTTGAAAGAAAATACTTCACCATTAGTTGGAGTGTATTAATTGCACTTGATCACTCCTACTAGGTCACTTCCATCCCAATAAAGGGTTGAGGGATAACCTTGGAATAAGAAATTGAGTCAAGAAATCCAGGGTATGCTATCATTTTTCAGAATATGGGTCTCTTCTTAGAAATCTTAGATCTCTAAAAGATGAAGGCCAAATCTTTTCTACTTAAGCTCAAATGAACGTCATCATCTACCCAGAAGAGGTGAAATTGTGTTCCACTGTGTCTCATGGTTTAATTCTAATGCATGAAAGTACCTAAATTCACCCATAGTAGTGAACAAATTTCATAGTTTCTACTCTATTTATTGAAAAGCAGGAATGTATTGAATAAATAGGCCTTGTTAAAATGGACATGGACATTCAATATATTAAGAGGTCTTCTTTCTTTCTTTTTTTTTTCAAAATTTTATTGATAAACAGATAGCAATGAGACAGTTTCAAATCAAATTGGAACTACAGATTCAACAAATAACATACTGCATATATTCTTCTTAGTGGTTAATTGCTGTACAAGATGCGGACTTGAGATCCCATTTATAAACACCATAAGAGGTCTTCTTTCCAAAAATTTTTTCAAATGGAAAAGTTTAGTGAAGGGAAATCTATGTGGTTAAGATTTGCAAAGTGCTTTACAAATTCTTAGCAGAATACAGAATGTTCAAAATGTAGTTACAGTGTATCACTCTATTCTCCACCATGGAAGCTTCACTATGTTCTCTTCTGGTAGGAAGGATCTCTTTACTTTCATTTGAAGTGGATTAAATTGCCTAAATGCTCTTTAATTAAATAGCTGTTGGATTCTGAAGTAGGGAGGAAATAAAATTGAAATATTTTGCTAGTGCCTCGTGAAGACTAGAGAAGTAGATTATCTCAAATGAAGTTTCCATCAGCACTGCTTTTGCTGATATATAGGAAAATGCGTGAGCAGGAGAGCTTCTTGTCTTACTGATTTTTACCAGGTCGACATGGATTGAAGGGAGGAAACTCACTACTTGTTTTTTAATCTCCCCCTTTTTGTTTCACTTGAACTCATTGAGAATGGTTTAAATCCGCCTTCAACTATTCTTTATTAAAAATTACTATTTAGGCTCAGAAACATAGCTCAGAGGATTAAGTGCCTGCCTGGCAAGTACAAGGTCCCATGTTCAATTCCGGGTCCACAAAAATAAAAGTAAAAATCACTATTTAGACACTTCAGCCTATCCTATTAGTGAGGTTCTACTGATATTATTTCTGAATTAATGAATTATTTCTGTGCATGTAATTTCTTTCATCATTCATCCTAATACTTCTATTCTACTAAATTATTTTCCCTGAGACTATTTAACCTGAAAATTTCTTCAATAACATGAGAAGTTATCTTTTTTTTTTTTTTGGTGGAACTGGGGATTGAACTCAGGCCCTTGCGCTTGCCAGGGAAGCTCTTATTCTACTGAGCCATCTCCCTAGCCCCAGTGAGAAGTTATCTTGAAGTTGCTGAGCTCTCCTTAGTCTATTAAAGATGCTTGTGCCAGGTAATTACTAGATAGAAGATGACATTCTTATAGGATGCAAGAGGTTGAATATTATAAATTTATGTTTAATATTTTATTTATAAGCAATCTAAAATAAATTAAAGATTTGCTAATAAATGTGAAGAGTATGTTTTTTTGTCCATTTTATTTTCATTATATTCCCAAGAGAGAATAAAAATAGAAAGAAACAACATCATGCTAGTCCAAAGAAGTGGCATGATGTTCTTGTATATCACTCATTAATCACCCTTCCTGGTCCTGCTTCAAGCCAAAGGCAGTGAGAGAGATGAGTAAAGGGAAGGAAGAGATGATGCTGTACACTGGAGCAGTGGCCAGCTTCAGACAAGCTTCTACCTTCCAATGGGTATTCACCTCCCAATAATAAAATAACAACAAAGTCTTCCTGAGTAAGTTTTCTTGAGAGGAGATAGACTAATAGAGAAATACAGTTTGGACATGAAAGAAGGGCACGTCTTAGGAAATCATTGCAACACACCCTCTAATAAACAAAAAATTCAAAACCAACAATTTCAAGCACGCACAATTCTCCTAGCCTGGTTTGGTCCTGTATCTAACAAGAAGAGAGAAGGGCACTTCTGAGAGGCCAAATCAAGAGAAAGAGATGCCAGGATGTTACTACATTTCTATTTATTGATTTATTTTATGTATTTAGTACAGGGTCTACAGGGTCTCACTACATATATCAGACTTGTAGTGAACCTTCTTGTTTTTCAGCTTTCCAAGCACTGGGATTACAGGCACATGCCACTGCTCCCAGTCTCAGTCACTGTCTTAATGCACTCCGGGGGCTGGGCTGACAAGACACAGCACACTAAGGTATCGAACCCATGGCCCCTGCATCTGCCTAAGCAGGCACTTTAAACTGCTGAGCTATCTGGCCAGCCTTTGTTACTACATTTCTTCTTGCCTACTTTGCTTCCAGCCCTTTAATGGTATTAGCTTGTAGAACCTTCCCAGCTCTTTCACATGGAGAATATTTTTCCATTTTATAGTGGAAGGAGCTAAGGTGCAAGAACATAAGTGGCAAAGAATAAATTCAAAGATAAGGTGGATTGGTTACAAGGTTCTACTTTCCCCGGCATAATAGCCAACAGCCTGTGTGGATGGAGGGCAACATCCACTTTGGGAGAAGGAGAAAAACAAACGTTCTGGAGCTCATCTATTCTCAGCTTCTCTACCAATAACCTCCTTTCCCTCTTAGACATTTCTCCATGTCAAGAATGATACTAAATCCTCACTGGTCCCCTGGAATACAGTGCAGATGAGAGCACATGTGGTGAGAAAAGTGTCTGCACCTATGCTGCAGCAGCTTGTTGTGAGGAGAGAAGTGAAAAGCAACTGTCCTTTAGGGAGAAACACTGTTGGCAAATGGCCCCATTCAGTGACATATGGAGACAGAGGAGAAAGCTGTCTAGAAGGACAGGCAGTGTTGTCACTGTTTAGTCGTGAGCCATCACATATCTGAAATGGAGGTGACCATATTCTGACTGTGAAATTGCTCTTATTTAGCTATTGTTTATTTGCTTTTTTATTTCTTTCTAGAACCTCTTTCATACTAAAACATTTGGGGGGCCTCAAACCAGTTTTTGCTTTGTTAGGCTTGGGTTATCTTTTTTTATAATAATCATATTAGAAATGGAATAAAAGATAAAACATTCATTTAAAATTATAATAAGGGTATTGTATAACACAAATAATACACATTTCTTAAAAGCAATAGCTATATATACTAAACAAACAATAAGATAAATGGCACTGTTTTACAATTTTGTACTTCTCTTTAATGCTTAACTTAATAGAAAATAGCCAGGGCCAGGGAAACAGTTCAGTGGCATGAATGCTAAGTTCTGAATTTGATCCTTGGTACAAAAAAAAAAGGAAATCCAGACTGCTTCATCTGCTTCTGTATTTAGTTTCTGGTGATATTTTGTGTTTTGTTGGAAACATATAAACTATCTAACTTCACACAGATTTGAGGTTTGGAAAGAAAGGACTTTTCAGAGACCACAGAAAGGTCTAGAACCAGAATTTGAGAAAAGCAGCTATAACGATCCTAAAGAATGAATATGTACAAAGGTTTTACCATAGTGTTGAGCACATAAAATAGGTGCTCACTAAATTGTACAGGAAAATCTCATCTACAAATTTCAGGGCACCTACGCACGTATGCTTAAGGAATGTGTGCCCAGAATGTGCAGTATATGTACCTCAGTGAGAGCAAAAATTACAAGGGAAGGAATGGAAACACAAATTCCTGTAGAGCATTCATTTACATGAAGAAAGATTTTAATGCCTCTGACCCCAGAATATTGTTCTTGGTATTTTTTAACAACTGTAGGGTAACTAATGAAATAATACCAAAGACCTAAAATTCTCAATATGAAAGCACAAAATATAAATGAGATTCACAAATATGCTTTGATTCTAGGAATTCTAGTTAACCAAATATTATCCTTTAGAATCTTCTAATCCTCACAGAAATTATTTAGCATCATAGGGCGGGAAACCCAAATATCTCAGGTCATGTTAGAATTAGCAAGCAAACGGAAAGGTGAGTCCTTCTGTAAAGGTCCTTTGGATGCTACATAAACTTCTATTGAGTTAATATTAGAATGGCTGGTAATTCAAAACAAATGAGTTTTTAATAATGACTGTATGCATTGTAGCTGCTTAATAACACTGTCTCGTTTTAAATTAGGATTTCAATTTCCTTTCCTAACAATAGCTTTATTGGGATATAATTCACACACCATAAAATTTACCTGTTTAATGTAAATATTTCATTGGTTTTAGAAAATTTGAAGCTGTGAAATTAACACAGTCAATTTTTTGAAACAATTGACATTTCAAAACAGCCACAACTCATAGTATTGGGGTGCAGTCATTGGTTTTCATTTTAGGGTACACACTTTCTTGTGTTCACTTTGTGAATGACAAGAAATTTTCAGCAGCAAGGGTTTCATTTTACCCAGGAGTAAACTTTCCAGTGATTTATATTAAGATTCTTTTGCAGCTAAATTGATGGATGATATCAAGCTTAGTGTATTGATGAAATTTTATTTGGAACTTAAAAGCTGTGAAGCTTATTTTTAATAAGATGGTAATTGAGTTAAAATTAAGTTAATTAAAAACTCCTCTTTGAGGCAAGCATATTTAAAAATGATGAAGAGAGAAGCAGAACTTCATTAGGTTAAAGAAAAGCTTAATTTACTTTTCCTCACCATTTTATATGTCATGGTGCTTCAAATAATTTCATTGCCTTAAACTCTTTAGGGCAAGTCTTGTTTTGTTTTGCCTGCACATTTATATCTAGTCCAGTTTGCATTAAGCACGTCTATAATTTATCTGTTCAGAGTTAGCAGCATTATTTTGAAATGCCTGTTAAATGGACTTTACAAGCCATCTGGAGATAATCAGAATGTGGGTAAATATGGGATCACAGTAATATATACAATGAAGTCTGCCTAAGTGGTGGGTCTTTATTTAATCTGTGGTGGAATATTCACTTACTTTATACAAATATGGTGATCATGGGGTGTTTCTTTAAAAAATGCTCATAGAAAGGGTCTTTTATGCATGTTTTCTTATGTCTGCTACTCTTCACCTCTTCTCTTCTGCCCTTTCTACTCTGAAAGGGACCCCTACCTGAGAGTGCCTGTCCACCATCCACATGGCTTTGTCCTGAAGTGCTTTCACTAGCATCTCTTCTAGGACCTATTTAGGGAGATCATCTTTTCCTCTTGAGTTCAATTCAGCCTGGACTTCAGCATTTCCCAGGTTTAGGAAGCTGATCTTTCACACAGAGACACTTCCTACCTGGATCTCGTGCAGGCCAGATTGGCTGGGGGGCTCACAAACTCCATGATTGGGTTCAGTTGGCCAAATTGCATCTTCTTTAGCCTAAGTTTACTGGGAGCCTCACAGTTCCATCTGCCTTTAAGCCACTATTGTGCCTTCTGGGTGCTTTGCAGCCCTACCTGGACCCTACTTCCTATATCCTAGCCTGTTGTCCTGTCTCATCCTACACCTACTGGTCTCAGACACTACCACGGGTGCTGGAGGGGAAGAACTTTCTACTTGTGTTTTCAAAGGAGCTACATGACCTGGAAGTGACACAGTAACCCCTCAAAAAATGTTTTGCACAAATTCACATAATATGTATACTAAAGAACCGAAATTCAGCCTATCCTGGGCCACTGCCACTGGAACTAGAAGAGTTTAAGTAACATACACCTAGACCATCTGACTATGACCAAGATGACTTGGTGGAATGTCACTGGAGAGATAGATATCTGCATAGCCTTTTCTTGTTCTCCATTTTAATACTGGATGGCATTTGACATAATCCCTAAGTTGCCAAATGATTTATCTGCTTGCACCAGGGAGATCTCACTCTGCAGAGGCACTTGGGTTTGTGCCATCTCATTAAATATATTTGAGGTACCTAAAAGTATTTTCATATGGGCTGTGCTGTGGGATGTGGGAGCCTACCAATTTGATAACTAAATCAGGAAATTAATGTTTATTTTAACAAGTCAAATCCCTTTTCAACAAGTATAGTCTTTACCATTATGAGACAAGCAGTGAATTCTGAGAGACAGACTTCAGAAGTATACTATCACCCTACTCCTTCCTGATTTGGGCCCCTAGTTTGTGTCCTACCTTTCCACATGTCTGTAACACTGTCATTTCCAATGAGAAGGGTAAATCTGCTACTGCAGTATCACACACAAGTTCCATCTCCTTGTTATGCTCAACTTGAACATCCACACAACTCTCTGATTACATGGCTCCTTTAATCAGAAGTGATAACAGCATAAAGGAAGATCCATGGCAAAGAAAAACAGAGTGGAAGGAAGATACCGGTTCACATTTCTGCCTCTCTTTCATATAGAGGATGTTTACAGGTGAAAAGAGACCAAAGAAAGACGTGATGATTTACAAAGACACATTTACAAATTTAGTTTATTTCTACAGCATTGACTCTTAAGCAACAGTATTTGAGAGGTAGCTGAGCAAATATTCCTGTATGTGATGCTCAAGACACCTGGACCATATTTCTTTAATCAAAAGAATGTTTGAGTGTTAAACTCGGGGATGAGTATGGGAGATCTCAATTGTATTATACCAATAAAGATAGGTAATAATACACTGTCTGGAGTCAAAGACAATTATAGAACACATACTTCAAAGGTCTGGGGAGATAACTCAGTACAATAAGTGCTTGCCTGGCAAGCACAAGGTCCTGAGTTCTAGCCCTAGTACAACAAAAAAAAAAAAGAGAGAGAAAGAAAGAAAGAAGAAGAAAAAGAGGAGGAGGAGGAAGGAGGAGGAAGAAGAAGGAAAAGAAGGAGAAGGGGAAGGGAAAGGGGGAGAAGGGGAAGGGGAAGGAGGAGAAGGAGAAGGAGAAGGAGAAGAAGAAAGAAGAAGAAAGAAGAAGAAAGAAGAAGAAGAAGAAGGAAGAAGAGATAACAGTTACCAAACCAGATTTCTTTTTTTTTTTCCTTTGAGGAGCCGGGACTTGAACTCAGGCCCTTGTGC
>NW_004524636.1:11357213-11387618 GCF_000260255.1 Octodon degus
AAGAAAGAAAGAAAGAAAGAAAGAAAGAAAGAAAGAAAGAAAGAAAGAAAGAAAGACTTCAATAAGTTCAATAAGAAAAGATCAGGTGGGTTGAAGTGTGGAGACCTTAAAAGTAATTCTCTAGAGAACATTTCATGTTGAATCTATAAACTCAGCAGACATACCTAGAAAAGATGAGACATTGTATTTAGTAGATAAGGATATAGAAAGAAAAAAGAAAACTCTAGGGAGGTAGAGGAGTAGTCTTAGAGAAAATTTCTACCATCTCCTTGGTCACTAAAATACATTTGTTATCTCTCCTTTCTTCTGGTGGCTAAGCATGTGATGAAGGAATGTTGGAGTGTACAGTACCTGGGAAAAGAGCTGCTGAGCCCCAGGTATTATGGTTTGTGTCTAGTTGTCCCACCAGTACTTCATACAGTCATTGGTACAGGCTTCTAGAATGTGTGATTAGTTCATGATCCTTTGCTGGGATTATGGGTGTGAGTGCTACACAATGCCCTGGGAAAGGTAGCCTAAATTCAGTATAAGGAGGGTGGAGAGGCTTGCTAGCTTCTGCAGCTGCTCCTCCCTTTGCTATTTGCTGTTTTGAGCACCCATAAACTGTTATGCTCTGCCATGTGCTATGCTGCCTTGGAGCCAGCCGAGTATGGACTGAAACCTCCACAAACTGAGCTAAATAAAGTTTTCCTCCCTTAATTTTGTGTGTCAGGTGTTTTATCCCAGTAACAAGAGAAAACTAACTAAGATTCCCAGGGATGAGATACATAATGGTCTTCCCTATGGTGCAGTCACCTTTTAACCAACGTCATCTAAAATGGCCCTCAGAAAAACATGATGCTTGGGAATGGGATTCCTGTTTCTATGACACAGCCCTCTTTTCTTCACTCCCTACCTCCATTTCTCCATTGTGCTCATTGACTATCCCCTTACCAGAGACAGCTGATGGGAAGTACTTACCTAGAACTTTCCTGATGTTTCATATAATCTTCTTTCTTATGAAATGTTTTCCAGTCATATCTTCTGGCTTGATCATTCCATGTGCATTTTACCTGGTTCACAGTCTGCATTTTTCAGTCTGTTCCAACTCAGATACTGCAAGTCACTTTTCACCCAAACAATAAGCAAAACATTGCCAATCAAGCAAATGCTTAAAATCACATTTCAATTGATCTTAGTGACAAGAGTCACTGCAGTAAATTGGACGGTGCCCCCTCCCCAAAAGATATGTCTATGCCCTCATCTTCAGAACCCTTGACTATGAATTTATTTTTTAAAACTGGTCTTTGTAGATTTAGTTTAATGAAGGACATTACTAAGAAATCATCTTACTCACACTGGTCCTAAATAAGTGTCCCTAGAAAGGGCACACAGCCAGGAGGAGGAGGCAATATGACTTTGGAGACAAAGGTTGGAATTGTGAAACCACAGCATCAGGAATTCCACAACACCCTAAGTTGAAAGACCCAAAGAGAAGACTGTCCCCTAGAGCCTTTGCCAACAAAATGCTTCTGGACCTGGAGAACTATAAAAGGATATATGTTTGATGTTTTGAGTTAGGGAGTTCGAGGTCATTTGTTGTATCAGCCTTAGGAAACTGAGTCATGGTGAGTTGTGAGCACCGTGAAGCCAATGCCTAAGTAATAGCCAGAAGTGGATGGCCTGGGTACTAAAAGATTTGAGTGAGACATAATTAGTTCTACTTGAGAATGGAGCTAAGTCATAAAAGCATCTATTATGGAAAACAGTATTTGTACTATTCTTATGGCATCTTAAGCCAAGAAGAGGCAGTTATCTTTATCTGTTAAAAAAAATAATAAAAAACTAAAATTTTGGAGGAGGCTTGCATTAGAGGACAAAGTCATATGCATAAAGATCTGACTATAAATGAAATACCAATTTCCATCTACTTTATTTCTGCAGATTTCTTCTCTTGCCTCATAGAAATTCCCCCTACACATAAACTCAATCTCTCACTTGGTCTATCTTGGAATGTTTAATCAACACAACAATGCTGTGTGGATTAGCCCTTCCCTTCCTGCAGAAGCAACAGCAATCTGCCAGCTCTTGCATCAGGACTGCCATAAATTTCTTGCATTATGCGAGAGCAGCACAGGCCAACTGTAGTGAGTACTTGTTTATTTCTCCAAACTCTGATGAAAGGCTGTTGTTTTGTGGTAAGTCAGCTTCAGCTTTGCCAGAGAAAAGATTCCCTCTCACCCCTATGTAATAAAATAGGCTCACTGGGAAGATGCAAAGACAGACTTAAAGAAAAACATTCATCAAGATGTAAGATGCTCCTTCATGAAAACAGAATATGCCGAGCCAATGACACTGCGTTGTAAGATGCTGATAGGTTTTGCTCTGTCTTTACTCTTTGCCATGTCTAGGATGGGCATTGTTCCCAGTGGAAGACAGGTCCTGCTGAGCACTGTAGCATCATAGGCCATAAAACAAGGGTTCCACTCCTTCTGCTCTTCCTCCGCAGCATGATCCAGTTCTGCTATGAGCTCTTGTGGAACCTCGAGACTGTTTTGGAGTTGGAAATACATTGGCCTATAAGCCAGACAAATGACACCACTCTCAAGGTACTTTTGCAGGCCTGGAATCCATTTCTCTCTCATCTATTGGCCAGGTTAGCAGGGAAATAAGAGGTTTTTAAATAAGGTCTGAAAAAGCTACCATTAATATGATTTATTTCAAATGCTTGGTATCAACCATTCATTTTGAATCCATAGATGAGGATTTCCATAGGGGAGTACTTCTGTCATAACCTGATTTTTGTTTGTTCTTTTGTTTATTCTTGGTGGAAAGAGATCCAACTGAAAGCTAGTGGAACTAGACTTCTAGCCAGCAGAATTACATGAAGATTTACCAGAACTGATTACAAATGTTACAGTCTGATCACAGCCAGTGTAGGAAGCACAAAGCTTTTGGAAGGCAAGGCATACTCTCAATATATTTTTTAAAAAGCCCTTAATGAGCTGGGAATGTAGCTCAGCAATGCAGCACATGCTTATCATAGTTGAGGCTCTGTGCTCAGTCCCAAGCACCTCAGTAAAACCCAGTGAATCAAAACAACAAAAGAAGCAATAATGGATTCAGGCAGTCTGTGACTATTACTAGAATATTTTTCCCAGAAATATAAATGTGTAATAAAAGACATGGAAAAGAGGAACATAAATTTTCACCTCCTTCAAGGTACAATGTATTAAAGAATGGCATGCATGCTTTCTTGGAAAGTTAGGAAAAGAAAACAGTAGTCACTAACTAATACCTAGGTAATTGTCTCATGAATCAGGTATATGCTTAGAGATGAGAAAAATGCCATAAGGTGCTTTGATAAGTAGAAACTCTCTGGGCTGCATTTCAGGCAACTTCAATTCAAGTCTATCTTGCTACTGGCTTTCTATATGGTATGAGTTTGGGGACAGTATGTTAGCAACTTCTGCGAATAAACTTCATCCACACGTCTGTGCCAGAGTCTTAAGTTGATCAGAAAATCAGATGAAATGCTGGATATATTCAGCATTTCATCTGAAACACTACTCAACTGTATCCTTGCCTCCATATTATTGATCTTCACTGACATGGTCCACACTCCTGAAGAACAAAGAAACAAATTTTGCACCAGAATCTGATGGATGATCTTAAAGCTGACTTATTTGAGAATCCCCAGGACAGCATTGGTAACCCTCCTAGATGTAGTGCGTGAACAACTTCTTATTAAAAGGAAGTGTATGCTAACTAAGGAGCTCTGAGTATCCAGATGGGCTGAAGAGACTGTCAGATTTTGGGCTTACTATAGATCTGGTGGCCATCAACAAACTGAATTGGAAATTTAGACAGTGTCTTGTGCAGAACACAACTTTCCCAAAGATTTAAAATATCTATTTATTATTATAACATGCACATTTTGAATTGGATTGCAAGTGACTTACAATAAACCTAAACATGAAATTAGAAGTTAAAAAAACTCCAAAGAAAAATAAAAAGAAGAGAAAGTGCATAACAGACTCCTTGGTTGACGTGTTAATTATGGTTGAGTGTTAACTTAGCTTTAAGCTTCCTGGTACCCAGGGGAAGAATGGAAACATAGCAGATTATTTAATTTTCACAGACTAATAAAGACAACACAAAGAGTCTTTCTGGAAATTAAGTTCAAGATTTAAAGGTGTGGCCATAAGGAAATAAGAATAAATTCACAAGTTGCATTAAAAAATGTGTTTTGTCTTGTTCCACGGGTGTGCTGCTGAGCTCTGCTAGCAGTGCTGGAGGTGCAGTAGAACAGTGTACATTGGCAGATAGGTGCGACCTTTAGGGCCTGTGACTCAGGAGGAAACCTGGCAAGATTAGAGGCTCTTATCTGTGAATAGAGATGAAAGTGCCTAGTACTGGCACGTGAGGTAAAACCTAAATAAATGGGGAAAAAACAGGCAAAAAAAAATTGGTCCAGTGTGGCTTCTGTTTCAGAATGGTTCATCAAAGGGTTAGAAGGCCTAGGTCATGTCCTGGCTGTGTGCCTAAATTTAGACTTCCTAATTTTTTTTGTTTCAATGGCAAAGTAAAAGGAGGGAAGACACTGGTTAAATTTTAGTGGGTATAAGATAATATCAACAAGTGTTACAGTCAGGGATAGGTCTGAGCTCAACCAGAAAGAAATTCTCTTCCTTGATGATCAGAGAATATGAGCACAGTGATTCTGGCCTTGGAACAGCAGCACACCAAGAGGGCCAGGAGGAGACTGATGCTTGAGTTTGTGTACTATGATTACTATGATTGCTTCGTGTTACACAGGGCATTTGCAGTTGCATGATTAGAAATGCTATCTGGAAAAGTATCTAGAAAAGTCACAGGTGGTCATATATTTACAAGAAAAATCATATATATGATTATATATAATATTAATATCATCATATATGTAAGATTATATAATATTAATAAAATCATATATAATAACATGTGATTACATAATATTAATTTGATCATATGTATAAGATTATATATAAATATATATATGATTTAAAGGCAAAAGGCAAACTCATTGGGTGGCATCACTTCCTGACTCTTCTAGCAAAAAATGATGAAAAGCCAAACTGAAGTGGAAAATACTGGTGAAACCATCTGCTCTGGCAGCCTTATTGGTCGGTTTTCTGTCAATACTTTCATTGACTATAAACAGTGAGGAAAAAAGAAACAAACCACTCACATAGTATATTGTATCCTTTCCTCTCATGTGCACAAGGTCGAAATTATCCCTCACTGGCCAGCACACTCTGAGTCGGTTTCTAGCTTCACAGTTCATTAGAACCATCTGAAGAACATTTAGGCTCCACCTTCCCCGCGCCCTTCTGTTCTCTTGGCTACCATTTTGCCTTAAGGAATCAATTAGTAAACTGAGGTAGGGCAGGTGAGGAGCATTAATGATAAATGTAACAAATAAATTTGTGTTGCCTGAAGTCATACAGCCTGTTTCCCACTGCATGATTCTGGACTGGCCTTGTGATTTATTAAAACATTCATTAGTACATGTACATAAGTATGGCTCTCATCAAAGGGAGTTGGTACATGTGTGTATAACTCTTAATTCTTTTTTTTATTTCCCTTCCCCTCTCCTCTTTCATCATCCTCTATTTCTTGGTTGCATACCCATTTACAAAAGATCTGTCCTCCTCTTTCCTATTATCTATGCTTTGTTTTGCTCTTCAGATTATTAAATGAGAAACTTAGGGTTTCTCATAAAAAATCAACCATGCAGTACTTAAGTTTATGAGTCTTATATATTTCACTTTGCATTAAGATCTCAAGGTACTTCCATTTGCCTACAAATGACTCAAATTTATCCTTCTTATTGCAGAGTATTTCTCCTTCATAAAAATACACCACATTTTCTGTATCCATTCATCTATTGATCAGCATATGGGCAGTTCCCAAGATTAGGTAGTATGAATTGTGCTCCTAAAAACATGGGTATACACGCATCACTGCCATATGTTTTAACTCTTTTGGGAAGATACTTATCTGGATTGAATAGAATTTCTATTTTGAGATTCCTGAGGGATATCTATGCTTATTTCCGTGCTGCAGTAGTTTACACTCCCACTGATAATGTACAATGGTTCCTTTTTCCTTGCAGCGTTTGGTATTGGTTAACTTCTTTATGATTGTCATTCTTTCTGGAGTAAAATGAAATCTCAGGGTTGTTTTAATTTGCATTTCTCTGGTCATTGCAATGACCAGAGATGTTGGACATTTTTCATGTATTTATTGGCTATTTGCATTTCTTTGCTGAGAAGTGTCTATTCACTTCATTTACCCATTTTTTGATTGGATTATTTATTTATTTATTCATTGATTGTCTTTTTGAGATAAGGTTTTGCTATGTAGTTCTAACTGGACTTAAACTCACAGCGATCCTCCTGCTTCAGCTTCCTGAGTGCTAGTATTACAGGCATATGCCATCAAATCTGTATTAATTGGGTCTTTTATTTTGGAGGGTCTAACTTTCTTGAATTCATTATATAGTCTACATGTTAATCTTCTGTCTGAGGAATAGCTGGCAACATTTTCTTCACATTCTGTATGTTTTCCCTCTTTTTGTTGGCTGTCTCCTTTGCTGTCTAAATGTTTTTACTTGCTATAATCCCATTTGCTTATTCTTGATGTTATTCCTTGTGTAATTGGACTTTTGTATGGAAATGCCTCAGCTACACCTATTATTTCAAGAGTACTACCTATTTTATCTTCCTGCAGACTCAGTGTTTTCACTTTAAATATCTACTTATTTATTTGGTACAGAGTCTCACTACACAGCTTGGACTCACAGTGATTTTCCTGTCTCAGCCGCCCCAGTGCTGGGATTACAGGCATGTGCCACTATGCCCAGTTTTAGGGGCCAGCATCACTCACTGGGGTTCCAGGGCTGGCATGGCATGTGGTACTAGGGATTGAACCTGGGCCCTTGAGCTTTCCAGGCAGGTGCTTAGACTGCTGAGCTACCACCTGAGCCCAGTGTTTTTACTTAAATATATAGATCTTTCAACCTTTTAGATTTTATTTCAGAATATGATAAGCTATAGTTGATTTTGGTCAATACAATGTGGTAGATCTGCCTTCACATACTTGGGGTTCTCCCTGCCTGTTCTGGCATTCTGAGTGCCAGAGAGAGTAGCCAGCACCAGCTTCCAGATATGTGGCAGAGGGCTTCCTGGTCCATTTAGCCCCAACTGGTTCTCCACATGGCTCCATCACATGAAGGAGTTCAGTAAACACTGCCAGAGCAAAAGCAAGATTTCCCACTTAAGCTCTACAGAAAGATGACAAGTAAGAAATTGTTGTTGTTTTTTTTAACCCTTTACATTTTGGGATAGTTTCTTATTAAGAAATAAATACAAACATAGAAAAAAGCAAATTTCTTAAAGAAGGGCTATTAGATGAGTCTGTGGCAACTAGTGTTAGGTTTTATATTTAGAAGTCACCCAAACCTTCATGCAGTCTTAGGCATTTTCAGAGGTGGCTGAATGTAGAGTATGTGATGCTGGGATTAAGGGTATGTGATTCCTGAATCAGTACATTGGTTTGGCTCTGCCCTAATCCCTACAGTATAGACGTAATATATAAGACACAGAAAGAATTTTGTACCCCTGCTTGTTACTGGCTACATTCTGCACGATATAACTGTTCTTTGCTGTGCAATGCTGCCTTGGAGCCAGCTGATTATAGACTGAAACCGCTACAAATTGCGAGCTAAATAAACCTTTCATCCTTTAAGTTTGGGTCCCAGGAATTTTGTCTCAGCAACAAGAAAAGTAACTAAGACAACTAGTATCCAAGTTGCTCCTCAAGCATCCCCACCTTCTGGCATTAATGCCCCTGTGTCCTCTTTCCAACAATTTACGAGGGTTGGTCACCTACCATGTCTTAAGGATGCTGAAGCAGCCTATGGAAAACTCCTGTGTGGTGAGAGCCTGACTGATCCAGTGAATATGCAGGTGGCATACACTGCACCAACATGATGTAAACAAGGATAATTTATAACCAACTAGTGCAGAGGGGTGGTGCAAGATTTCATCACAGAACTCAGAATGACGTGCAACAGAGAATGTTTGAATTATTTCTAAAATTTAACATTGAATATTTTGGGGCTCACAGTTGACTAGAGGTAACTGAAACCTCAGAGAGTAACACAGTGAATCAGAACACTACTTTGCTTACAGGGAATGAGCCTGATTCATTATCTCCTTCGCTCCCAAGGCATGTGTTGAAAGACATGGTAGGAAGTTAGATGAACAGTGCTTTGTAGCTGGATTAAAAAGAAAATAATACATCAATGGTACTGAGCACATGGTGATCTTGTTTGGGAACAGTATCTAATTCTTTCCAACATGAAAAATCTGTCATCAAATAGAAATTTCACTATTTTAACTCTCAAATTTGGAAAGTTGCAGGTTAGTAGTCTAACCACTGCATATATTTTCAGAGAACTACAGAAATTTCTTATGAAATGAATCCTGGAAATCTGTGCTAACAGGGATAAAGAGAAATATAATTTAAGGATCAAGTATCAAATTATCAAAGAAAAGGTAGTTGACAAAATAAGGGAGAAGATCATACAATAGAACCAGCTGGAGAAGAAAAAATTCAGGAAAACAATTAAATAATTTCATATAAACTAAACAATCAGGACAGTTTGGGTCCTTTTCTCCCAAATGCTGCAAACATGATCAAGCAGGTCATAATCTAGTCCTGGGGCAAATATAAGATGAATGAAAAAATATAATGGCTGTTGCCTGTGCATCTAAAATCTATTTGAATTTATGTTAATAAAATGTGCAGGAAAAAATCATCATGAGATTTATTGAGCTTTTCCTATGTTCCACTTTCTCTTTTAATAACTTGTTAGTAGGGAAATTTTTAAATATGTAAAACTACAAAGATGTGTACAACTAACATTCATGCAATTATTACCCAGACTCACCAATTATCACCTTCTTGCCTACCATTCTCATTTGTGCCACTGTCTACTCTCCTACCCATTTCAGAGTGTTTCTAAATGCATGTTAGTTACTGTGTCATTTTAAAATGTTGATCTTCAGATCATTTCTACACCTCAAGAAATAGAAATGCATTCTTAATATTAGCTAATACATAGTTAAAATTTCCTTGATTCTTTAGTTTTTTAAGGATTTGCTTTTTCAAAGAGAGATTCAGAGGCGCACCTCGTATCTATTACAATAAGCACATCTGCTGACTTCTTTGGCTCCTTTGAAAGTCTTGTCTGAAGGAGCTGTAAGTCTGACTTGTAGAGTTCTTTATAGCCGTATTTTCATGATTGTATTATCATGGTGTCGTTTCACATTTTTCCTGTCTTCCATAGTACTTGTAGAATTCTAGTTAGATTCAGGTTCTTGACCAGATGAATATTTTATGTTTTCAAATTTATATTTTAAAAATATGGATACTGAAGTTCAAGAGTGTCTAATTATCTTGAGTGTTATTATAAGATAGTGTAATCATCATTTCTTGCAAGTTATAATTTTATTATATAATTATGTAATTTGATTTCTTACAAATTATAAAATGATCGTAAACATATTTTACAATTTGTTCCTCATTTATTAGAATACAATAATTATATGAAGAGTTTTATTTTTAACTTTCTTACTATATAATAAACTGCAAAAATAGTAAAAAAAGTTCTTGACATTTTCCTTTAATTTACCAGTTTCTAAGACAGTAGAAACAATTTACAATGGGGACTACCCCTCGGGGACCCTTCCGGTCCCTCTCTCAGACAGAAGCTTTCTTTCCCTCAATAAATATATTTTGCTCTTAAAAAAGAAATAATTTACAAGCAATTTACTCCCATCTCTGTAGTAGAAGCAGTAAGTATTTTACTATTGTTATATACTCATGAATTTGAACGTATTTGATGTTTCTGATCAGTTGTGATTATAGCTAATCGTGATTCTTTTTTAGTGTGAATTCTTAAGTTGTTGAATTTCATTAAATAGATGCTATCGATCCTGTCTGTCTATGCCTATCTATATCACTCATCTGTCCGTGTGTCTGTCTGTTTTCTATCTGTGTAGTCCTTTGTTGACTTAAACATTATTATACAGGGGGTGACATTATATTGAAGTAATTATATTTTTAAAATTTATATTCTAATTTCTTTACTTTTGGAAGCCACTATTTTTTAAATTAAGCATCCTAGAGTAATCTATCAGTTTTCTTTTTTTCTTAAAAAAAAAGCATTTTTCATAATTTTCTTTTGGCCTACTTTCTAGGATTATTTTTCAACTTTTTAATTTCCCCTGCATTTTTTAATTAGCAAGAATTCTATAATGCTTTTAGATTTTTCTTTTTTATATAGTATTCTGTTTCTATTTTTTGGATGTTGTAGCTTCTTTTATTTCTGAGTAATATGCTAAACATAGGATTTTTAAGGTTCCTCTCATGTTTTAATGATACAAAAAGACATTGATAATGCTAAAATACTATGGGAAATAGCTGGTGGATGATGCACCTTTAATTTTATTCCCTTTGTACTATTTTAATCTTTTTAAATATGCATATGTTATTTCTATAATGATATTAAGAAGAAAAAATGAGGAAAAAGAGAAGAAAGAAAAGACATTAATTATACCCTTCATTTGACCTCTGACCGGTACACTTATTATATTCATGAAGGATCAAAGAAAGGAATACCCGTAATACAAGCACAGCCCCAGACAGAATTCAGGTTTCATCAGGCAATGTAATGTCCCTCTGCATTCTAAAGTAGCTCCTCAATGCATAATTTAGTATTTCTGTAATGAGTTCTACTAACCGATGTGACTATCCATCCTTATATTCTCTACTGCAGAGAAGTCCTGTGATGAGGAAATTTAATGTGATCAGGACTTTTATTCAACTGTAGTTATGGTACTTTGTTTCTTGTATAGTAATCTGAGCTTTGTTCAGCCTACTATTCAGCAACCTAAACGAGTTACTCTGGTTTGTTCTTGTTGGTTGTTTCCACTTTTATTATTGGCTCCAGAAGTGACTGGTTTGCTTGCATCAGCTTTAATGTTTTTGTAAGCAAAAGCAGGGAAGGGAAGCCTTGTGTGGCAAGCTTATGCATCCAAGTTTGGGCAGTCTGTGATGAACTTACACACATCATGTTTATGGCAGTTAGGTATAGATGTTCTCAGGCTAAATTAATTCCCCATACCAGTTTTCTTAAGCAGTTACTCTCAAGAGCACACCATAAAATCAGACGCATTACACTTCTACCCTCAGCTGAGGGACCCTAAAGAGCCCTGGCAATGCATACTGCTCACAGGTGATATTCCTCTGAGAATCTGGCAGAATTTTCAAACTTATTGCTAGCCTCAGATTCTGGGTTTCCACATGTCCCACTAGCTGCCATGGCCCACAGTCTTATGTAGCCTGACACTAATTCTGGATTGTCCTTCTATCCTCCTTCTTTTTTATTGTTCTTTTTTCTGCAGTGAACTCTGAAGTGAGTTTCTATTTTTTGTCACAAAATTTAAATCCCATGGCATTGGCAGTATGGAATGAGAGGCTACTTGCATATGGTACAATCTGGTTAGCACCCAATCAAAAGTTGGTGTCATCTTTTATAATCCTGTTCTCTGTTAATTATTCATTTATTCAATAAAAATAATTCTCTATTTTCATATATGCTAAGCACCTTTCTGAATACTGAGAATTATTTTCCTAAGTACTGCTGACAAAATTCCTGCTATCATGGAGCATACATTTTACTACAATCAAAAGTCTTTGATAGCAAAGAGAATTTCTTGTTCCCAAAGAAATTTTGTTTAAACATATGTTTTTGAGAGCTTAAAGGATATCCAAGGTTGTAAGGAATTAAATCAAATTATAACAGATGGGGAAAATCTATTATAATCTATTGTAAGAAAAGTAGTGATGGTAGAACATGTGTTTAAAACATTAAGTGTTTCTTGTTAGGTCATTTTCATTGTTCTAAAGCAATTTGTTATAGCAGAAAGGGTCTTGGATTTATTTGCAAAAATCAGCTTGAATAATTGTACTCTTGATTCCTACTGGTCTATTGAAAAGAAGTTAATGCTGAAATTCTTTTCTTCTTTTTAACTTTTTGACTAAATTTTCATGCTTATATCTGGTAATCTGAACAAGTAATTTGAAGACAACAGGATACAATATAATCATTGTCCTATATCTTATTTAGTGAAATTCTGTATTGTTTCTAATTTTTAAATTATTTTTATTTTCTTTTAAAAATCAATAATTTTTTCACTCTAAAAAGTGAGTATATTCATCTATTATATTTCCCACCAAAATGTCATAGTTTCAGATTGTGTCTTTGATCTTTACTGTGACATGCTTTCTGGCAAGATATTTCATTGTTCTAAATTATTACACTCCTATTACTTATAAATTATTACACTCCTATTACTTCTATTACTTTATGGAACAGAAGAAGGAACTCTAGATTTCTCCTTGTATAGGTTCTTCTCAGTGGCTAATAACTACTGGGAAAACATGAGGCAACCTAGTTAAGGTGGTGCACAACCAGAGCTCAGTATCTGCACATTCTATCTGTAGAAAGGGAAAAGGCTTGGCTTCCTTAGCAGAGCCCTTGATCTTAGCAAGACATCACCCAGCATTCGGGCCTGTTATGGCTTATCAGTAGGTGTCACTCCCAAGCCTCATGCACTAATAGGCAGGGCTTCTGAGAATGACTGGATTATATCTGTGTGATAGTGCACTAGCACAGTTTGGTTTAGCATACTTCTAGGTGTATCTGATAGGCTTTGTGAGGTGAGAAAGCCAACCTGGAGGCAGTGGCACCAATCAGTAAGCTTGTAGCCTGGATGAAATAAACAGGGAAAGAAGAAGAAAGTCTTGTTGCTTCCTGCCTTCCATGCCATAGACTGGTGCCCCTCACTCGAGCCCCTTTGCCATGCTGCTCTGCCTTGGAGCCAGCCAACAATGACTGAAACTGCTGTAATCAGTGAGCTAAAATAAGCCTTTTCTCTTTTAGGTTCAGGGTGTCTTATATTTTGCCCCAACAATAAGTAAGAAAGAGAGGGCCTATGGTAAGTAAGTAAGAGAAGGCCTGTGTTTCATGACAGGCTGTGCCAGTGTCACATGCAAGACACAGAGGGTAGGACCCACCCAGCGTTAGGGTCAATGTCCTGCAAAGTTAGAAGACTGAAGGACTGTACCTCTCCTGCTGCACGAAATACTTCCCTGGAGCATTTTCTTATGTGACAGAATTTATCTGTCATGTTACTTGGAAGAAAAGCAGGGGGTAACTTCTGACATCCTTTAAACAACATATTACCAAGTTCTCTCACAAAACGCTGTGAAAACTGCATTGGGGAAATAAAAAATAAGCTCAAAAATTATGGGCAGCTTCTTGCTCCATTTTGCTGTAGTTGACTCTGGAGTCCTACATGCATTTTATAGACACTTAAATTATTTTCCTGTATCATAAAAATGAGTTACATTCTCTTTGTTTTCCTAATTCAGAGGAGGAAGAATTGTTAGGCATAAAGTAAAAGGGTCTGTGAAAATGATGGTATTGAGATTATTTAGGATGATGTAAGAAGGGAAAAGACCGCGTCATAAATTCAGAGTCTCCTGAAACGTACTTGCAACTGAGTTCACAGAGGGCCAGTGATGGTGACAGTGGGTCCTAAAAGCATGGGAGATTATTCTCTTATTTATACATTACCATAGCTTGCCTTATGGTATGATCTTAGATTCCTTCTGTGCCTTGCAATTTTGAGAAAGGAAACAGTCATTGCAGAACAAAACAATTTTTATAGTATGAAACTAAGCACCCTCAATGAATTAGTCCATTGAAATGACTGGGTCCCATTGTGGTTGGCTTGTGATGCTTTAATGTTTATAAATGACTTCATGTTTGAAAGGCATCCTTAGAATGAGGTGCAGTAGAATTCCCTAGCTGCAGAGTTCTTTAGCAAACAACTCATCTGTTTAAAGTGGGAAGAAAATTTGCACCAAACCAACAGAATTTAGAGTAAAAATAAACAAAGCCAAGTCAAGCCTCTTCTTGCTATAAAATTATAACAATTTTGATAGTGTTTGAATGACTAGCCAATGGTAGTTATTGTTTATCTGTAATTTACTAAAGCGATGAAAACAAAGAAAATTGGAGTTTTGGTTTGTCATTTGATGTATACGTGTCTATGTGCAAGCAGAATAAGGGAGGGAAGATGGATGAAGATGGAAGGAAGGAAGAAAGGAAGGAAGGCTGGCTAAATATAAATGTCTGCTTGTGTCTAGCCTAGAATGTGAGGGACTAGGAGGCTGTTGAATGACTCTTACTGGGGTAAAATGTAGTTACTTTCTTCTACTTATTGAAATTTATGTAAGAGGAGAAGGAATCCTAGATATTTTCATGCATAGGTTCTTCTCAGTTCCTAAATGATAATGTCTGCCATGAATGTCCCTTGTCTTCAGAGTGAGGTAAAAGTTGAGCTTTGCTTCCTAGAATGTTTCTCAAAGGCACAGTCATTGGATGCTAGGTGAGCCTCAGAGGGTTAGTAAGTTGTCTACAGGAAATCTGGTAAATTTAGGAGAATAAGTATGAAGAATTTTGGTACGCACATAGGCCATAAATTTTAAATGTCTGACATAATTTTTGATTTTCACATAAATCTGTTATGTATTTAAAGTTTTTGCTGAGATACTTTGCAAGGGATTACAGAACTTGACTGATGAGTTCATTGTGACTAATATATAAATAGAGGTGGTTTGTCTTAGCAATGGTTTTTCAATATCCAAACAATAAAAGCCATTGCTTTTGTATTGTTTTTGCTTATAAAAATGCTCTTTGTTCTTACTAATATATACCCCCAAGGCATACTGAGACAGCAACTGAGACCAGGTGTGGTGGCACATGCCTGTAATCCCAGTGCGTGGGAGGCTGCAAACAGGAGGATCACTAGGAGTTCAATCTGTGTAGTAAGACTCTGTAGATCCTTTAATAAACACATTTAAAAAATTGATGAAAATGGATGGATGTCTCAAATATTTTATGGAAAGCAAATGGGTTGTTGAAAGCAAATAAAAGGATAATCTTAATAATACTATGAAATAAATAGCAAATATGTAGGTTTTCTGTGTGAATACAAGAACAGGATTTTATAGTCACTGATAATTCTGTATACATATTTAAACTTAAAATAGCACATACATTTGTTCATATTAAAACAATTAAAATTGCATTTGACAAGGTAGAATTTCATCTCTAAATGTAGCTGTTGTAAAACTTCTGAAATTATTTTGAAGACATCTATAATTTATTTTATTTATTTATTTTTGCTGGGATTCAAAACTCAGGGCCTTATGTATGTCAAGTATGCATTTTACTACTGACTTATACCCTTAGCACTTGCATGGCACATCAAAAAAAAAACATCAAAACTTGCATTTATCTTTCAGAAAAAAATACAAACTAATTCATCAGGACCAAATGGAAAATTTCACCTCTGAAGTCAAAAAAGACATAAGAATGTAAGAGGTCTAATTCAAAGTTTTGGTTTTTTTTTTTTTTTTGCCAAAATGCTTATAAAATGAACCATAAAATTAATGACAAGTTTTTTGCACAGAGAGCAATCTTAATAAGCATTATCAAAATTCCTTTCATTATTAAGATTGCGAGGCATTTTCTTTTACAACAGAAGTCTGGTGTGATTCATGCAGTCTCCACTTGACCCAGACACAGACTCTACCAAAGACATCTTTTCAGTCCTGCTAGAGTTTAGCTTATAAATGTTCCCCAAAGGTCCATGTGTCAGAGGCTTGGTTCTCAGCCCAGCACTACTGGAATTGTAGAGCCTTCCAGAGATGGAATCCACTGGAAGGTCTTTAAGTCACTGATGGTGACCTGGAATGGGACTGTGGGATTTTGCTTTGGTTGCTTCCCAGCCACAAGGCAGTGATTTTGTGGCTTTGTATTCTCAGAACTTGTGTGCTACTCCAGGCCTAACACAGAGAAGCCAAATGACCATGCCCAGAAACTTGTAAAACTGAGCCAAAATAATGCTTTGTTCTCTATAAATTTGTTACCTTGAGTACTTTGCTGCAGAGATGGAAACTCCAATCTCAGGATGTCTTTTATGACAAATTTCGTATATTACTCTACTTCCTAGAATCAAGAAGTCATCACCCCACAGGAAAGAGATGGCTTTCCTGGTCAAATGGTTTTCACCAGCTCAGTCCTTCCCGGGGGGAAATTATAACACTAACTGGATTGTTTATATTCTTTTAAAGAATACAAAATGGTCATAGAAAAAAACAGTATTAGAAATGATACAAAATTTCACTAAACAAAGTAAGAGGAATACAACAATGGTTGCTGTATTACATGATGTTATCCTCAAATTAGTTGTTTAGATTACCAAATCTAAACATGCAAGAATGTTTTAAGAAAAAACAAAATAAAACATTATAAGAAATTTGAAAGAAAAAAGATAAGAAGAATAAAAAGGAAAAATTGTAAGCATTAGCTGCTCCTTTCAAAAGACCAGCAGAAATAGGCAGTACAATTATCCAAACTATCTTGTATTTTTACCTAAATACATCTTTCCATAGTATACCATTGTACCAAACCACACAAGAACTACATGTTTGTTATAAAGTTTTTTTTAATACATCGATTGAGATTCAGCTTTTCTGTCTTTTCCTGTATCTTTGTATATATGATTGAAAGCAAAATAAAACTTTCTTCATATAGTTATATCTATTTATTTTAGGTACTTCTTTTTAAAATTTTTTATTTTAGGTATTTCTTGAATTTAAACATTGTGCTGTGTTTTATTGTTCATTAGTCTTTGTGCCAATTAACTCTTTTTACTATTATAAATGTTTCAATGGATAATTGTTTATGTCATTCATCTATATTAAAAAAATACTTTATTAAAAGTCTGCAAGCAATTGCATTGCTCCAAACAGAGTTATTATTAAAACTTAAAATGAAGTATATACATAGTTTCATTTATAGTTAAAATTACGAGAACTTTTAAAATCTAAAAATTCATGGTCTATACTAGTGGTGGCAAAACTAGAGCAGATGTATTATTTTCCTTCTGAGACAAAAAATATTATGATATGAATTATTTTGTTCTAAAGTAAAACCTTGGTTTAATTTCAGTTTTGGCACTTTGCAGTAAGTAAGCTTGGGTTTTGGGTCATGGTTTGGCCACTTACTTCTAAAAGGTTTGCTCTCACTGGTTTATACAAACTTGGAATAATCATTAAATTATCTACTGATGTCAAAAATCTAATGAATATTTTATCACTAAAGATAAACATCAGAAAATTTAATAAACTATTGAAATTATTGTTCTAACTGTCCCCATTAAAAAAATGGAAAATCAAACCTAGTTTAATTATTCATTTCTGTTAATTGAAGTTGTTATGATTTAGATCTAAATTGTCCTTCCAATCCCTCATGTATTTGGAAGGGATTGAATGATGGAGCAAGATCCTCATCCTTGAATCCATCCACTAATGAGTTCAGTACCACAATGTGCTGTTAGGAGGTGGGCCTGGTTGGACGGGGGTCACAGTGTCACCTGAGAAATTATGCTCTTTTTCCCTAGCTCTTGCTTTCTTTTTCTACTTCCTTGTGGGTGTGGATTGAGCTCATGTTCTCATATCATGTCCATCTACTCTGTAGTTTTTGCCTTGGAGTCAGCTAAGCATAGCCGAAAGCCATGAACCACATATACCACTCCTTTTTCAACTTGCAGATATAAGGGACTGTGTCTCAACAATGGGCAAGCTAAGACAGAAGAGAAGTCTTTATGATATAAGAGAAGCACAAAAGAATAAATCTTCAGACTTCTCTAGGTACATTTTGAAGAATAACAAAATGTGAGTTTAAAATGAATGCTGACACTTACTAAAAGCTTACCTAGTATGGCAAACATATGACCCCATACCAATGCTTTTTGAAATCTATATGCTTACCAAACAACCCTACTTCTCACTGACATTTAACCATTTCATATATAGTATATGGTATTAAGGGTTGAACTCAAGTTGAACTTCATGCATGCTAGGCAATTTCTGTACTACTAAGCCAGATTCTTGTTTGTGTTTTTGAGACAGATTCTAAATTGCCTAGGCTTGTCATAAACTTGTAATCTTCCTGCCTTAGCCTCCAGAGTCACTGGAATTAAAGTCATGTGCCATGACACTTGGTATTTTTGCCCAATTTTTAATAAGGTTGTTTTGTTTGCTGTTGAGTTGTATGAGTTCATTTTGCATTAGACTTCTTTCAGCAAAATGGTTTGCAAATATTTTCTTTGTCACTGTGGGATACCTTTGTATTCTCCTCTTGGCTTCCTTTGCTTTACAGGAAAATTTATTTATTTACAATTAATTCCATTTGTCTTTATTTTGTTGTTCAATTATGGTAAGTGCATTGTAAGTAGTTAATAAAACAGGAAAGGAAATCGAAAGTTCCAGGGTGTCAATTAAAGACGTTACTGAGAAGATGATTTTTCAAAAAAAGGGTGAAGGTCAGAAGAGGAAGCTAAATGCTCTGGGTCTATGCCACCCAGGAAGGCAAGGCAGACAGAGGCGAGATCCAGTGCAAAGGGCCTATGATGGGATAACCATTTGTGATGTGTTGAAGAAGCAGTACCAGGCCAACAGGGAGTGACTGAGAAAGAAAGAGCAGTGAGTCAGACCGACAACAAGATGGCACAGTACACGTGGGACTTTAAAAGATTGGTAAAGACTTGCTGGCCTTCAGAATATGCTGCACCAAAATATGGTACCCAGGCTTTTGAGAAAACACCAGAAGCAGGAAGATCACGCTCCCTTTCCCTTTGCACTCTTCTCTTGAAGCAGTCAAAAGACCTTCACCGATATGACCACCTGTTTCTATAAAACACACAGAAACATTGTTGCACAACAGTTGTGTGTGTGTGGGGGGGGAACTTCCAGGTCAAATTTGTATAGTCTCTTTATAGCTAATAGTGACCCTGCTTTTGAGGTTCCATTTTTTCATTTTTGCAATTGGGATAAATCCAACCCACTCCTCTCTCCAAGGAGTCTAATAAGGCCCCAACATGAAAAGATACAAAAGAACTCTGTCTAGCACCTGGCTTCTTAAATCCCTGATCTTTTGTTTCCCCATGTCTTTCTGGTACAGAGGTAGGTCTGTATTTTTTTTTTTCCATTTCTTTTCAAATTCAGCCTTCAAACAATCTTACTGTGCCAAGTCCTTGTGTCAGGTGATCTCTGATTTCAGACTGTCTTTCTCTCTTACCCAGTTCACTTGGTCCTCAGCATCCTCTCATATTCCTCCAAAAATAAAATGAAATTCCATCTACTTCCCCCGCCCCAGAAATAAAGGGAAATCAGATATTTATTGAATCTTCCAAAATGGAGATGCAGTGCCATCCACTTTCTATTTCTCCTTCATGGGGATTTTGCTTCAAAGCCCTCCCCAGGTTCTCAAAGTTCCCTCTCAGCTGACCCACCGGAACCCCTGAGAGTCACCACATGCCTGCTCTTATGCTCTGACTCCAAAGACTGCTTCACATATTTTGTTTCTTACAAATGCAGGTCTCTAATGAGATGAGATCAGGTTAATACCCTCCCCTCCCCCAATCATTAACAGGAAGCTGGGTGCATTCAACACAAAGCAGATCCATTTTGCACAAAAGGAAAACACTCAGTTTTCACCAGTAATTTCTGGTGCTGACTGAGCTCCTCTTGTTTTAGGGTCGAAATCACTGTGTAAACTCCATTTGTTGCATTTTGAGCTTGGCTGTCATTTCCTGTCAGGAGGGAAACAAGAGAAACTCTGCACACAAGTTCTCTCCTGATCAGCTGTCAGCCTCCCAGGAAGGAGCCTCTCACAATTTGTCCCAGCCCAGGTACTTCATCTTCAAACAGAAACTGCATCTTAATTATAGCCTTTAATGGGCTGTTTCACTCCAGGATCAATATGTCTGACAAAAACCAAGCTCCGCTAAAAGCTCATTAATTCACATCTGACTAATTCAGGATTTGTGATGATTTTGGCAGGAATCAAGCTGAAGTTTACCTTTTGTACTGCTGCTTGCAAAGGTTTAGCTTGGCCGATTAATTAGGAAGAGCAGAATTGCCAGGAACGTATTTACAGAACCTTTATTTGCGTGGAGATAACAGGCTGATGGTAGCCTCTGCTCTGCTCCTACCCTGCAACCCCACTTAAGCACTGTTTTGCATAAATGCTCTGAGCCTGGTAACTGCAAAATGCACTGTCTCAAACGTGCTGACAGATGCATGACTTATATGCCTTTGCGGGCCATGCCCCACGGACCTTGCCTCAATTACTTCTCTTCTTCTCATTTCAGCTGTAACTGTTCAGACACTTGCAGGTGGAGTTGGACCTCTCTATAGGAAGCATCTGGTTTCTAACATCGCATGTGGGCTACTTGTAGTTTTTCTCTAAACCCACAGGAAGGCAAACTTGAGGTCTTCAGAGGACTTTGATGTCTTCAGAGGACAGTGCTCTGCCACTGGGACCTCATGGAAGGCATTCTCTAAGGTTTGCACAAGCCCAGGGCCAATTGCTGTGTCCTTGATAATGGAACTGCTTTGGCTTTTTCTGCTTTCCTGATTCACTCACTGTTTCATGATATCCCTTCCAAAATAAGCTATGTACCCCAAGTTTCACACTCTGTTTTCAGGGGAGTGCCCACTAGCCCTATGCCTCTAAACTTGTGTATACATGCATGTGTGCCTTTGAGAAGACTGCTTGTTCTTTCTTTATTTATTTTTTCATATATTTGGTACAGGGTCTCACTACACAGCTTGGAATAGCGATCCTCCTGTTTTCACCCTCCCCACTGCTGAGATTACAGGTGTGCACCATCACGCTGCATCTCCGTGTCCGGCTCAGCATGCCCAAGGGCAGGGCTGGCATGGCATGTGGTGCTGGGGGTTGAATCACTGTCCCTGAACTTGCCTAAGCAGGTGCTTAGTTCCTGAGCTATCTTGTGGGCCTTGACTGATTATTCTTTGAGAAATAGATTACTGTCTTATGCTTCTTCAGTTTAGGTTTGTCTTTTGCCCATGACTTCAAATAGCCAATGTTTGTTTTTCTTTTCGGCGCTTATAGAACTCTTTCTCTTCTCTAGTTGTTTCATATGCTTTTACAGTTCTCCCTGTGGTTCTCTGTAGAGTGCAGATGCATGCCTGCTGGGGCCATTTCTCTGCCTCCTACTTTTTTCTTTTCTCCATTATCAACATGAAATATTCCTGCCACCAACTCTATTCCTTATCCAGTCTTCATTTTTTTTTCCTTAGTTATACAACATATGTCAACTACAATAGATGGATCATGTGTTTTTATATTGCCCCCAAATGATAATAAGCATGTTAACCATCACCTTAAAAAAAATCTAGGACCTTTCCATTACCACCAAAGCCATAGTTAGGTTTGAGTACCTGTAGAGATGTCAAACACTCCTGTCTCCTCCTTGAACCTTAATTATCTCAGTTTTTGGGAAATCCCCTCATCCTATTCTCTTCTGAGCCTTTTGGATGTTTCCTCTTACCTTTGGTGTTTTCCTCCATTTTATTCTGGACAGTCATGAATAACATCTGGACCAGTAACAGTACCAGTGGACAAGTAACCCCTGGAGGTCTTTGCTGGAACTGTAGAATCCCGTGTCCTACCTTGGATCATCTGAATCACAGAATCATTTAAATGCACGCGCACACACACACACACACTAAACAGAACTGTGGCAAAAGTTTCTCAGTGTCCCACACTGTTTCTCTTCCTCACTTTCTACACTCCCTTGGAAGATTTCTCTGTTCTCATTGCATCAACTACTGTCTATGAACTAATGACTACCACAGAGAAGCATTTTTTCAACTCGGGTCTCTGTTGCAAGTTTACAGTATTTGTACAGCTGGCCATCATCCTACAGAATGTCTTTCCTGAAGCATCTCACACATGAGTCCGATACAAGGTATGAAACCATGGATACTCCAGTAAGGCTGTGGCTGACTGGTTACTTCAGAAGCAGGGTCACACAAGCAAACAAGATGGGCTGACCTGGATATTCTCATCAAGTAGGATCAGTTTCAAACTGGATCACATAATCATTGATTGCTATGGCTAAAGAACAATTGTTTTTGTTCTTTCTTGAAGTCTAGGATCTTTTGTTTTGTTTCATATTAATAACTCTTAGTCACACCAGGAAAATCAACCTTATGGTTGATGCAAAATCAGTCTTCTTGAATCCCTTTTAAGGGTTCGTTTAGTTATCACCCTGCTTATTGGGATATCAGCAGCTCTCTGCCTTTCTAGGAATGCTCACAGGCATTTGGTGAAATGTATGTCTTCTAGGGGGCAGCCTGAAGCCAGTGGTGGGCCAATAAAAAGATACAGAAGTTTGTGTCCTGATTTCAATTTGAGACAACTCTGAAGGTTTCAGTTTAGCATCAGAGCCACTTTGGGGCAAATAGAGGCCTCAGTTGCAACCAGCCTGCAATACAGATTCTCCTACTCAGAGTCTCCTTTATATCCCAAAGTTGTGTCTTGTGAGGCCATTTGCCCTGAAGGAGTGTTCTATCTCAGGACCTAGCTCTAAGGAACACAACTTAAAACACTGCTGCTCCTTTTTGCTCCTTATCTTTTTGTACACACCCATATTATCCCATTGCTCTATCAAGAAAAATGTGATCCCCTGTGGCACACTGAGACAATTGAGACTGGGCATGGTGGCATGCGCCTATAATCCCAGCACTTGGGAGGCTGTAAGCAGAATTACTATGAGTCTGTTCTAATAGTAAGACCTTGAGCACCCTGTAGATGCTTCCCTAAAAAAGAAAAAAAAGTGACGACTGTAAAACTCTTTGGAGTTTCTGGTTTGGTGTATGATTTAGGATTGACTTTCACTTTCATACATGCTAAAAACCTTTGGACATTAAAATTATTTTGGACTGAAAAAAATGATTATTGATTAAATGTTTGTTGTAACAGAAAAAAAAAAGAAAAGAAAAATTTGATTATTTTTCTGAGTCTTCTCTCCTGTTTTAGCCTAAATACTAGGAGGACAACACTGCGTTCATTTCTCCTGCCCAACTCTATGGCCATTGTCTGAATTGAAGCTTTTATTCTTCTCTCACCTGGATAGCTGCAAGGAGGCTCCTAGCTTCTTTATCTGCTGCAACTATACGAATATTTCTGGGCTGGGGAGATGGCTCAGTGGTCTAAGAGCCCGCCTGGCAAGGGCAACAGCCTGGATAGTGCTGGGGAGGCTGAGACAGGAGGACCACTATGAGTCTAAACTGTACAGTGAGACCCTGTACCAAATAAATAAATAAATAAATGATTAAAATATTTTAAAGAGAGTGTTTCTAAAATTAGAAGAAAGGACATGTCATTTACAGTTTTTCAGCAGCCCCCTTTCTCTCAGCATAAGGACCAAACTTCTTAGGATGTTGTCCAATACCACTTGTCCCACGGAGCATACTGCTATGTCTATCGGAGGAGTCATTTTGTCATGTTGCCACAGGTTATCACAGCATCTCCATACACAGAAGTAGCTTCTCCAGCAGAGCACACAGGATTTCTATCTTAACATAACTCTAGCCTCATTGAAAGAATGATGTCCACTAGGAACAGGAATGTGAGTTGCCTATGGACATCTTCACTTTGCCCTAAGTGGTGATTCCTCCCATCCATTCTAAATTCAGGAAATGAAATGATATCACAGTTTGCTTATGTATCTAACCTGTCACTTACCTTTACTTCTTAAGAACAACCATTTAAACTCGAGGGCATGATGATCCATTAGGAATTTGCTAGGGTGACTGGCCAGCCAGGATTTACAGCACTCTGCTGATGTGATTCTTTTTATGCATCCTGTAAATTTTAGTTATAGCTACACCTGTCTGTGGCCAGCGAGAACAAGGCTGGCTCCTTTTTGTAATTTCATAAGCACAATAGGATCGTAAATTTCAAGCTGACTTTTCTTCCTGTCCCCCGCCCAGCCCCAGTAGCCAATTGCCAGAGGCAAGACAATGAACTTTCAAAAGAAAATGTCAGCATTAATAGACAGCCACAGTAGAAGAGACAGGAAGTGCCATTTCAAGGTTATTTGAAGTTCATCCTTACCTTCTAAGTGAAGCTCCAATATTGGAAAATGATAAAGATTTGCTCTGCGAGAGAGTGACCACATCTGTGGCAAACTGAAGGACAAGTACACAAATACGGGAGTTCAGATAGTGCAACCTTTTGTGCCTTACCTGGGTGCTCGGAGATTTTAGAAAAAATTCCGCAAGTGGTTTGACACCACAGAAATTCATTTAGGTTTCTTTAGGTCAGCATCTTCCTTTTCCTTCACAGCTAAGTAAGCTTGTCCCCACCTGTGGCCAACCAAAATGTTTTTAGGTTAGGTTTGTGTTTTTAATGACATTGCTAGAATACTTATAGATTTACAGAAAATTGACGAAGAAGATACAAAAAAGTTCTCATGTGCTTCCCACCATCTCCCTGATTAACATTATGCATTATTAGTAAGATATAATTTTCACAAGTAATTATCCAATATTGATCCATTATTGTTAACACGAGTCCATAACTCTTTCATTTTCCTTTAGGATTCTTTTTGTAACTGAATGCATTTTCTGAGTTAGAATCCTATCTAACATACCAATTTAAAGTCACCTGTCATTTGTCATTAGGCTGCTTCTACTGGTGACAGTTTCTCAGATGTTCTTTGGTTCAGATGGCCTTGACAGTTTTGAGGAGTCTTAGATAGCTACAAAGTGCCCCATAAAATTTTCAGGATTTGATTGAGGTTGTGCCTGTTTCAGAAAAAGACCATGGGTGTAAAGTACTCTTCTTGTCACACCTTGTCAAAAGTGCTCCCATTTAGTGTGATGTTACCATTGAGTACTGCCCTCAGATAGTGATTGTCAAATTTATTCACTGTAAAGTTATTTTTTCTCTTTATTTCCTTACTGTAGACAACATGTGCTGCCAATATGTAAGCCTTGAGGACCAAGTAAGTATAGAAGTTATTTGAAGTTCTGTATACCAACTTGTTAAGTTGTCTCCATTCATTTACATATTCATTCATTTTATGTAAATATGACTCAGTGCTTTTTTGTTTTGTTTTGTTTTATTTTATTTTTTTGGAAAGAGGATTGAACCCAGAACCTTGTGCATGCTAAGGAAGCACTCTAACACTGAACAACAATACCAGACTGACTCTCTCTCTCTGTCTCTCTCTCTCTGTCTCTCTCTTCCTCTCTCCTCTCCCCCCCCAATCATCTTTCTTGGATAATTCTTGTTAAGTTGCCCAGGTTGCCTTCCAACTTGTGATCTTCCTGCCTCAGCCTTCTGAGTAGCCAGGATTACAAGTATAAAGCACCACACCAGTGCAGTGGCTCTTGTGCTTTTAATAATTGTCTGCTTCTAAATACTGATTCTTTTGTCAAGTAGTTTCAGACCTGGCCTTAAGGAAATATTTTAGCACAGTGCTTTGTCTCTTTAATATAACCCCACTATTGGGGATTGGTTTTTTGTTAGAGCACTTCCTTACCTTCTGATCCTGCAACATTCCCAGGCTTATCTTCTGCTCTGTTCCTGGAAACAGAAATTTTTCTAAGGATCCTGAGTTCTTATACCATAATGAAGATGATATTTAAGTACAATGACAACACAAAAAGACCTGAGTCATAAATGTACTTATTTGTATTGGAATGTCACTGCTTCAAGGTCCTGATTACTAATAGAGCAAGGAAAATATACAGGTGCTATAATACATGTATGTATACACCCTATCACTGTACTAAAGCCACTGCACAGTGATAGGGATGTATATATACATTGGTTATAACAATCTATGCCCACATTAAGCCAAACATAAGTTTGTGCCAATGCCTCCAACCCTAGTCCATTAACACATGGAGCATACTAGCTTCTTCTCCTTGCTTAATAGTAAAGCTGTACTCCACCATGAGTAAACCTGGCTCCCACCCTCCCTCATCAATTTACTTCATTTTCTACTCCAGTACATGGATAGCAACATTGCAGTCATTAAACTACACCTTCTTGGAAAATGACGTTATTTAAGCCAAGCATGATGCACATTTTTTTTTGTAATTCATCTTCTAGACCCTGCTCCTTTACAAAATTACTTAAGTAAGTACCAATTCTCCCCAACACACAAACTGTCAATCCCTTTAGTGATCTTCTGTATGCATTTTCAATAAAGTAAAGTTGTTTAGTCACATTTTGTACTCCATCTTGGGAATCCTCTGACCTCTCAAGTACTTTGATTTTAATTTACATGTTGTAAGCTTCATGTTGTACATAAAATTCTTTGGAATTTATTCAGCAGTCTCACATATCCTCATTGTATTACACAGAATAAAGTCAGTACCCTAAAAAAATTTCCTGTGTGTGTTGTGAACATTCTCATCTACCAATATAGTCCTCAAAACCAATGATTTTTTTAAAAAATCTATAATTTTCTTCTTTTTATTATTTATGTATCTTGTAGAGTCACACTATGCATCTCAGACTGTTAGTGATCCTCCTGTTTTCGGCCTCCCCAGTGCTGGGATTATGGGCATGCACCACCACAATCAGACTCAGCAGCTGACTCAATGCTAAGGGTAGGGCTGGTATGGCATGTGGTTCTGGGGATCAAACCCAGGTCCCTGCACTTGCCTAAGCAGGCACTTAGTCCACTGAGCTATCTCGACAGCCCGGTAATTTTCTTTTTACAATAATATTGCATAATTTGAATCATGACATACACGCACATTCTTTTTTCAGTTGTCTCCTTTCCCTGGGGAGTTTGGATCTAAGTTTCATTCATGCATTTATAGACTTAGTAATTCATTTCCTTTTGTCACTCAGTAATAATCTTCTTCAGGGCATATCATCATTTGTGTATACATTCAGTTACAAAAGAAAATCTTAGTTGCTTCCAGTTTGGGAGAATTAGTTATCAAGTTGCTTTATTCCATAAGCTGGTTTTTGTTTGAATGTAAGTTATCAAAGCACATGGATAAAATCTAGCAGCACAGTTACTGGGCTGTATAGTAAGACTGCTTATCTTTGTAAGAAACAACTATCTGTCCTGCAAAGTGGTTATTCCATTTTTTTTTTTTCTTACCAGCAGTTAATGAGAATTGTTTTTCTTTTTTAATTTTAGGGAAGGTTCTACAGGGTGTTCAGGGTCTCACGACTTGATCTGACTTATAGTGATCCACCTCTTCACAGCCTCCCAAGAGCTGGGATTACAGGTGTGCACCATGCCCCGTCTCAATTGAGGTATCAGTGCACCTCAGGGGTGGGGCTGGCATGGCAGGCCCAGGGATCAAACCCCTGGCCCCTGCACCTTTTTGCAGGCACTTTAATCTGCTGAACTATTTAGCCTGCCCTAGAATTAGAATTTTTGATTCTCTGCAAGTTTCTAGCAATTGGAGATGTCATTGTTGAGGCTTGTGGTCAATTTATTAGTTTGTGGGGAGGACTCATTGTCCATTTCATTTCCTTAAATTTAAAAAGCTCTCGTAAGTGGTGTTTAGTCTCTTTAAATGTGCTTAGTAGCTATCTGTATGTCTTCTTTTGAAAGAAGTCTGTTTAGGTCTTTTCTCATTTTAATTGCGCTGTTTTATTCAATATTGAATTTTGTGAGATTTTTGTCTATTTTAGATGCTGTTTTTATTAGCCATATTTGTAAATATTTATCATTGGTGGTTTGCTTTTGTACTGTCTTAGTGAAGCTTTTTACAGACCAGAAGCATTGAATCTTAATGAGATCCAAATCGTCATTTTCTATTCCTTCATGAATTATGATATACCCAAAATCTCATCACCAAACCCAAGTTTACCTTGATGTTTTCTAATCTAAGTTTTATATCTTTTTTTCATGTATTTGTTACAGAGTCTCACTACACATCTCAGAAATATAGTGATCCTCCAGTTTTCAGTCTCCGCAAGGCTAGGATTTCAGGTGTGCACCACCACAGCTGGACTCAAACACCCACTCAGCATGCCTAGGGATGGGGTCAGCACCACGTGTGGTGCTGGGGATCGAACCCCAGTCCCTGTGCTTGCCTAAGTCCACTGAGCTATCTCACCAGACACCAAGTTCTGTATCTTTTTACATATGATTCTCAATTTTTTGTAATGCAGGTTTGAGATATACTTAATATATGTAAAATTAATGGCCTTTGGTACATCCACAGAATTGTACAACCACCACCATTGTCAATTGTAGATTTTATTCCAAATTTTAAAAGGAAATTCCATACTAAATATTCTCTCCATTACCCTCATCTTTAGCAAAACTCAAAACTACTTTCTGTTTCTGGATGTCTCTATATTCTAGATATGTTATATAAATATAGTCATACAACATGTAATCTTTTGGACTTCTAGTGTTTTCCAGATTTAGGTACATAACATTTCTCATGAGTAAATAATATTCCATTATATAGATAAAATTCTTTTGTTTATCCACCCATTAGTCCATATGCATTTATATCATGGCTGGTTTTAGGTGACATAAATACTACTTTGATCATTTGTGCATAATATTTTTAGTGAAAATATGCTTTTAATCTCTATTTGGTACCTACCTAGAAGTGTAAGTGTTGACTTACATGGAAACTTTATGTTTAGGTCTTGAGAATGTTCTACATTGATTTTTAGTGTAGCTGTGGCATTTCACAACTCCACCCGGAGTATGAGATAGTTCTTAATTCTCACATCTTGTCAGAACCTGTTACTGTCTGGCTTTTGAGGATAGCTTTCTACTCAGTTTGAAGTGGCATCTTATTTTGGATTTGCTTTACATTTCTATGATAGCAAACAATGGTGAGCATATTTTTTCATATGCATGTTATTTGTACACTTATTCTTTGAAGTAATGGCAATTCCAATTTAATTATTTTTCACTTGAATTGTATGTTTACTGTTGAGTAATAAATTCTAGCCACATAGTCCTTATTAGATATGTACTTTGGAAATTCTATTTTATGCTATCATTTTACCTTCTTCATATTTCTCTTTGAAACTCAAGAGTCTTTATATTTGTTGGAAATATACTTGCCTATGTTTTCCTTTCTTGCCTGGCTTTAGACTTCATATCTGAGGAATTATTACTATTTAGTAGCTCATGAAAATTATCCTGATATTTTCCTCTAAGACTTTTACAGATATTTTCCTCTAAATGTAAACTTTCACTTTTAATATTTTACATATTTCGCATTAATTTTTGTGTTTGTAGTAAGGCTCTCCTCCTCCTCCTCCTGTTCTTAGTCTTCTTCCTCTTTCTCCCCCTCCTCCTTCTTTTTCTTCTTCCTCTTCCCCTTCCGCTTCCCCTTCCCCCCTCCCCCTCCCCCTCCCCTTCCCCTTCCCCTTCCCCTTCTCCTTCCTCTGACTTTTGATTCAGAGTCTAGCTATGTACTCCAGGCTGGTCTTGAAATCACTATGTCACCCACCCTGGCCGCAAATTCATAGAAGTCTTTCTGTTTCAGCTTCCCCAGTGCTGAGATTACAGGCATGTGCCACCATGACCAACTTGGTACATCTTTGTTTCACATGTAGATACATGTTCAATGATTGCTGAAAATACTATTCTCTCCATTAAAGAGTCTTGGCAACTTTTCTAAAAGTGAACTAATCACATAGATATGCATTATTTTGGTATTTTCAATTCAACTGTCCTTAGTTTTAGAGTCAGTTTACTCATTACTACAAACAACATCTTATGCTTTTGATTGAGTTTGTGTTGAATACATAGATTAACAAGGAAACATTGACATCTGAACAATATGGCATCTTTTCATCCATAAAGGTAGAGTTTGTCTTCATTCATTTAGATCTTCTTTGGCATCTTCTCCCATTATTTGATGGTTTTCATTGTATTACTTATGTTATACCTTCCGAGGGTTGTATCTGTTGTTATTTTAAAAGTGTTTTCAATTTTAAATTATAAACATACATATACATATGTATGCATAAGCATACAATAAATATGTTTATTGATATATAAAGCATTTGAAATTTGTATGTTAGCTGTATAATATGAAACCTTGCAAACAAGTATATTTTAATTTCTCTTGCATTACATATACCTCTTTTTTTTTCATTTTTGTAGAAAACATTCAGTTTCTAACTAATTAAGAGAGGGAAAGGAGAAGAGCTAGGAAACATGACAGTGACAAGCCATACAGTTATATGTAGAAGATGGGCAAGGCAATGATCCTGAGAATTGCCAGAAGATTTTTGAATGTAGCAGTTAATTGGAAATATTCTCACCCTGGCTAACTATATATACTGACACCTGTGAACTAAGCAACTGCACTGAAGATGGCAATTTGTAATAGTAG
>NW_004524636.1:11388386-11389583 GCF_000260255.1 Octodon degus
ATAGGTCTTGCTTTATCTTGGTCTTAACCATCCAGCATAAAAACATAAAAACAAAATATAAGAAGTAAGGCCATGCTGTTATGTTGAGCTGTGGGGGACTTAGGTCAACAATTTCTGACATTGCCAGTGAAGCAGATGACCCAGTACTATTATGGACTACTGGACTCTTTTAGAATATTTTGCTGAGTTTACACACATATAATATTCAAATAACGAAACTAAACAAAAAAAGGGGATACAGATGAATGTCCCTTTTGTATCTCTGTATTCAAAATGGTTAGAATAAATATATAGTTACATTCTCTTAATGAATAGAGGAATTTGTTCTATTAGTGTTTGTAAATAGGATATCATGTCAACATCCCATACAGGAGTTAATCAGTAGGAAGAATGTATGCAATGTGTTAATTATTGAAACTGTCCTACCAATTTGATTTGAAAGGCAAAAGATTGATACGTTCTGAAGAGAAACCAGAGTATACAAATTTGTTTTGAAACTTTCTCATTGCTATGTGTTTCTCAATAAAATTATGGGAAAAAAAGAATGATGGTAATCGTAGATCTATTTTGTAGATATTCTTCACTAAGTTGAGAAAATCCCTATTCTTGGCTTATATCAGTTGTAGCACCTTTTTAATATTTTTATTTTTAAAGAGAGTACAAATTAGAATTAAAACAAATTACAAGTGATACAGAATTTCACTTAACAAACTAGTATGAATTTCACAGTGTTTGTTGTAATATATGGTGTTATCTTCAAACTAATTATTCATATTAAGAGATATATGCATGTAAAATTGCAAGGAAAAATATATAGGAAAATAAGAATAGGAAAAGTACAATTAAAAAAAGAGATGAAACAAATTAAAGCATTAGCTGCTTCTTTCCACAGACCATCAGAAATGCACAGTGCTGTTGTCCAAACCCTCCTGCTTATATACATAGATACATCTCTTTCACCCAGTCTGTCTCCTGTCCTTCTCCTCTACTCAGTAACAAGTATATTATACTCCTCTTGCCTGTCCATTATTATACTTGTGTTCTGAATTGTATTTCTTCATTTTTAAAATCATCAGATATACGGTTACTTTTATTGCTTTCAAGAAAATATTAGAACAGTTAAGAACAAAAAATGAAGTTTTTTACCTTATTAACTAATACTCAGCTTCTCTTCTTTTTCATATACATGCAAAGTTC
>NW_004524636.1:11391058-11398712 GCF_000260255.1 Octodon degus
GAATCTGTGCTTTGGTGTCTGCATTTATTTTTTTGTAGTCAGTATTTGAAGTATTCCATCTTCTTCTTTTTTTGGTTATTCTATTCAATATCTAATATACATTTTTGAGAATATTTTAAAAGATTTTTTAAGTTATTTTCTCACTTTACTTTGTAATTTAGGAAGCTTCGCTTCATGTTTTCAAGTTTACCTTGGTCATCAATGTCAGTTGTTCTTGTTATTTTTGTTATGTGTACTTAATACTCTCTTTGATTCAGTAATTGGAAATCAAATTTCTCTTCTTTATTAAGAAAGTAGAAAAATTTTAAACTGACTACATGATATAAGACATTTTGTTGCACAGGAGAAAAAGTCATAGTACTTTGCAAACTAAAGTGCTTATTACGTAATGAAAGTGACGTAATTTCTTATATATTTAAACTTAGAGCTAATAACAATGTAGTTAACTGTATAGTCCTGAGTTCCTGATATTTATTTTTATTCTAAATATCTATTTTTGTAGTCTTATAAAATAAACAGTAACTTTAATAGTAAAAATTCTTAGTGTTTTCCTTTCCATCCTTATTTAGCTCTTTCTCTGCTTACATTATCTGTCTTTTCATACATATTTTCTGCTTTTTCATTGCAGCCCTCAACATATTAATATAATTACATTAATTTCCCATCACACCTGATTCTAGTTTTCCACTTGCTCTGTGCCCATTACTTGTATGCATGTATATGTGAAACTTATGTTGAGCTTACCTTGTGAACTACAGGAGAAAGAACCATGTATTAGAATGTGGAAACTGAATGATACAAAACTTTAGTATGAGGTTTTATGTGAGTGCTCTGGGGTTATGCAGTGTCTGATGTTTGCTACACATGTCCTAATTCTTTCCCTTGTATTAACTCTGGCCTTCATATCTGTTCTTCTCCTATGACTCATTGTCTACACAGGTGTATATGATGTCACGCCAGAATGTGCCACATGAAAAAAGTGACTGCTGACATTACTAAAACTCAGTCTTGCGGTGGACCTCTCTTCCCACTCTGTAATCTTCAGGAGTGTTTCTGTATTTTTGTCCCTTGCTGAGGGAGGAAGGAAGGCCAGAGGTGATGGAAGTGGGAGAAAATGCTCTTCCTCTACTGGGGTTGAGACTCTGAGCAAGTCTGTTTTCCTGGATCTGGCCTTCTTAAGGAATTTCTCTGAGGTTAATTAACATGTTTAAGTCTTCTTACCCTTGAACCTAGGAACATAAGGGAATTTTTCTTGAATCCTTACATTGAAAAATGGGGAGGATTACCTAGAGGTAGAATCTACAAATATATAGAAATTGCCCTGTCATTATAGTGTCTAAGAATTTTTCATTTTCGTGATATGCCACACACACCTTTGAGTAGTTCATCAAAATTCTCCCCTAAATCTTTCTACTAACTTATGGCTCCTGCTCCTTCTGCTTCTGCCAAGTAGATTTTGGCTTTAACTCTGAATTTGCCTGTCTTTAAAGTTTTCAGCGTGGTGATCTGTTCTGTGACTTCAATTCTCTGATGGACACACAAATGCCTTGGTCCTTAGTTTTTTCGACTTTTTCTTGTTATATAGACAGGTGTGATAATTTCTTAGCTCATCACATATCTGAGCCAAGACTAAAAAGAGTCAGGATGACCGGTAGCATAGTTTTCATATGTATGACATTCAATTATCAATTCAGCCTCAAATTCAACACAAGTGAGTAAATTAACAAACAAAACATGGCCATTTAACTTTACTAAAGGCTTTTAGTTTGGTACCAGAAATCAAACTCAGTGCCCAGGGTCTTGTATTTGCCAGGCAGGATCAGTGAAGCTGAGCTACATCCCTGGTATGCAAAAGGCATTTGTTAACTGAGTACTAGAGAGTTTATGATTTTACATTAAATATATTTTCCTTTATGAAACTTCACATGAAAATTGTTTTCAGTGTGACTTCCTAGTCAACAGATATTTATTTTTTCAATAGTTTTATTGAGACACAAATAGCAATGAGACAGTTTCAAATTCAATTAGTAGGACAGTTTCAATAATTAATACATTGCTTATTGTTGTCTTAGTGGTTATTCACTGTACAAGATGCAGAAATGATATCCTGTTTACAAACACAATTAGAACAAATCTTTCTATTCATTGAATTAAGAGAATGTAGCTGTATATCTATCCTAACTATTTTGAATATACAGATACAAAATGGTTGTTAATTTGTATCCCCAGTTTTGCTTAGTTTTGTCAGAGAAGGGTATTCCATTGTCATTTAAAGATGAGAGGTGCATGAATTCTGCAAAATATTCCAATATAGTCCAGTAGTGCATTATACTAGTGGGTTTTCTGTAAGACTGGCAATGTCAGTTGTTGACTTGAGCCTTTTACAGCTCAGCATGTTAATATGGCTTTACCTTTTATACTTCATTTTTATACTTTTCTGCTGGCTTGTTAAGACCAAGATAAAGCAAGACCTATATAACAAGAATTGTAACTTTTGCATCTGATAAGGTCAGTCAAATCCCCTCAGGATTTATTCTGAGATCCTGTGCCTCATACTGTAGATCCTTTGTCAGTGTCAGCCATGTGGATGAGTCATGGCCATGCTTGGCCAATGTGCTCCCCGTGAAAGCCTGAGAGAATGTTTTCTCTCCAGGTGACTCTCCTTAGGCACACTCTACATCATCAATCACTTTCCTCTGTGGGCCTATAATCTCTTTGATCAGAAAATTTGGGACACAACTGAGTTACACAATGTTACAGTATAGATTCTCCTATGTTTTGAGTGTTCACTGACCTTGAAAGGCTAGGGCCAAAGTGTTGGCTGTCCTTGCAGCCCTCCTTTTCCTCTAGATTTTGGTCTGCAAACCTAGATTGTTAACCCTCCAGAAGAGAAACTTATTGTTATTGCCCTGCAACATAGGCAGTTGGGCTTAACCTCACTATCTGTCTGAATATCAAACATCTTAGGCATGACATGGAACAGGTATTTTTCATCAAGTATTGGTATGTTAAACTTTGTCTCTATAGAATATGGAGAAAAAAATTAAAATTAAAATATATTTTTAAAAATAGGAATAAACAATTACATATTTTTCAACAGACATTTGAAGTGTCTTCAAAACATGTTTGCTAAGCAAACAATGCCTACTTACTATGCAATGAATAAAATCAAATAAAAATTGAAAAAGAAAATTTTATTAGTTCTCTACATTAACGATTGATCAGTAATCAACAGATGATTTTAAAAGTCAAAGGAGAGACTGATAATTATCACCACTCTTCTGATGGTGTTACCTTACTAACACAAGGAAATACAGAATTGCATTGTTGGAACTGAAAACAAAAACCACTATAATTTCCCACTTCTATATTAAATAATTCTGAGGCAAGGGAAATTTTTCTCCATATATATTTTAAACAGTACTGAAAACAAGCACAAAAACAGCTACTTGGCCCAAAAACATTTTGCAGCTAGATAACATTGTTAGGTACTGAAATTATATCAATGTTATGACTAATAGCTCACCAAATCTTCCTTCAAGAGCAAATTTGCTCAGCAATCCTATTTTATTACATCATAAATTCTTCCCAGTTGTAGTCCCCTAACTTCCAAATTCCAACTTAAAATCAAGCAGCCCAAATTCTAAACTTCTATAAACCACTTTTCTTTGCATCCCTTTACTGACTTCTACTGTGAGCTATCAAAAGAAGATGGAATTAAGCTCATAATACTACCTTGGTTATGCCAATGGCTATTTTAATCTTTATGGTATATGATAGTTGCCAAAAAGGGAATGAATGAACCAAGTTTTGAAAGATTTTAATATAGTTTACCTTAAAGAATCTAGTATAGTGCATATATTTTAGATAATGCTATGTTAAAAGTCTGTAATTACAGAAAATGTACTAAAACTTCTTTTTATCTTTGTTTTTATTTGTTGTTGTTGTTGTTGTTTAATCAAATATGCCAGAATGTTTTTTCTTACTTGGATAAATTCCACCTCCTTTCTGTATTAACCACTGAAAGGCTCAGGAGAGCCTCTGGAATGATCAGCAATAATTTGCACCCCTTGGATTCCTTTCCAGAGATGCAAATGCAGTAGTGTTTCTCTCGAGAAACCTAAAAAGCAAAGTAACTTATGACTATTCCAACATCTTTTAAAATTACAAATGGCTCTTTACAGATACCAAATTGATGATGAAACACTTTTAGCAAAATCTAAAGAGATATCTAGTGATGAAATTTATTATCAAAGTGCTACTTTTGTGACAGCCATTCTAAAACATTATTTAAACTCATTGTAAATTAAATAAGCAAACCACAGGCAGGCACTCTTGAAAGCTGCTCTATATATCTGCTTATCTTTTTCTGATTTACCATTTGGCAGGCACATATAGCAAAAAGACTTGGGAAATTATTTCCTTATCAAGGAATAAGTGTAAGTCTTATGAGATGGTATCTAAATTATTTTCTTTAGCTAAGCAAATTGTGGTATGTCACGAATAAATGATATCTGCACTTTTTCTTTCCCTCTCTGCCTTCTTTCCTTTATTTCAAATATATATACTCCTTTAAGCCCAAGCAGATTTCTTATTTCTTAGAAAGTTGCTTGCTTGCTTGCTTATTCCAGATTTGTCTGCCAATCTATGGTTGACCAATATCTAGCTGTTCTGTATTATTATTTGGTCAAAATGAACATGGTCATACAAAATTCGTGGTAGGGACTCAAACCATTATTTAACTATACATGTATTTGCAATGATACCAATTTGAGTAGTGATACTTAAACCAAAGAAGTGCTATATTTTTTGTTTATTTTATATAAAATAGTGTACAGTACTAGTTACTTTCCTGTTGCTAAGGTAACATACCCAATGCTCACAACTTAAAAGAGGAGAAGTTTATTTGGCTCAGTTTGAAGGCAATTCAGTCTATGGTCATGACGATGGAGAAGAGGACAGCTCTTGGAAGCCTGGTAGAGAGAGATGGGGAGAGAAAGACAGAGAGAGACACAAACACAGAGACAGGGAGAGACAAAGACAAGGAGAGAGAGACTATGAGAGAGAGAGAGAGAGAGAGAGAGAGAGAGAGAGAGAGAGAGAGAGAGAGAGAAACAGAGACAGAACACTAGAAAGAAAAATACACCTTTCTAGCTCATTCATTGATTTACCTCTTCCAGTCTGCCAACCAGGCCCCAACTCTGAGCAGCACAGTCAGTCATGAACTCAACAATGTGCTAGTCTGCCACTGACTGCAGTGCCCATGATCCAGTCAGTTTCCAAAAGCCCCACCTCTAAAGATGAAATTCTGGGGGAAACATCTAAAATCTAAACCTTAACAAATCGTATAGGAGAAAATTGCATTTGAGTAAAAGGTAAAAGAGCTTTCAATGAAATGCATGAACACTTCCAATCTGTTTCCATACTATAAGAAATAGGCATGTAATGTAACTGAAGGATTGTCCAGCCCCCTTTGTGACCTTCTTTCAAGTCTTCATGCAGACCGAGATACAATTGATACACAGGTCCTAGACTGGGACCCTCGTCTTAGAACTTCAGTTGTCTGATACCTGCTAAGTTTTTCTCAACACATGTCATCTGCTTCATTCCTCTACGTTGCTTTTGATGTGCTCCTAATATTTGATTATTGTCTCCCAGAGCTCTATTTATCTATTGAGTTACTCTGGCATCCTGGTCTCCAGGGTCCTTTCCTGATAGGACTTCTGTTACCTGTAGAGCCAGTGTTCCATTTCAGCAGGTCTTTTTTGATTACCCTTTTGCAAGTGGCAAGTGCCTGTACCCCTACCTTCTCTTCCCTTTCCTTTTCTTCCAGTTTCATAGTTTTTTTTTGTAACTGCATGGCACTACCTGCAGTGTACTTTAAAGAAGGGAGCTGTTTATTATCATTTACTTGGACTACAATATAAATTCCACAAATACAAGAACTTTGTCTTGCTTTCTCCTCTATCACTAGTACCAGGTGACTCAGCAACTATTAGCTATATTTTCAAAATGTAGCTGTCCTTTTGAACTTTTTAGATGTTTCCCTTGTTCTTTTATAAACTGCAGTGAATATTGTTGAGTCAATGTCATGTCCAATCCATTCTTTCTTATATAATCCCAATTACAGGCTCAGTGAAAAAGTTACTGAGTCCTTCACTCTCAGAGAAGCCATTCGGACTTATACTCTTTCCTTGCTTTTTATCCATGGATGGGAGTATGCTTTCCAATGAGTAGCCTCCTATTTGCCTTTCACAAATAGAAAAGGATGGGGACTATACTACATCTTACATTGTGTGAAGAACATCTAGTTTTGCCCATGGCCTCAGCACTCTATAGATACTCATAACAGGGAAAAAAACCCTCATGTGTGAAACTCTAATAAATCTAGGCTCTACTTGTCCTGGTCTTGGGATTATATTCAATCAAATGGAATTTTAAGTTATACTCTTTATAAGAGAATCAAATAAACACATACATTATGCCTCTTTTCTTTAAAAACAAAATCTCTTTCTCCTATTGTATAGTTTTTGGATGAACACATTATTGTTCCAGAATTCCACTAAATTATTCACTTACAACTGTATTATTAAAACTGTTACAGATACCAAAGCTACTCATACCCAGGCTTTTATCTTCCTTCCATTCCATGTACCACAGTTTCTGCCTCCCCAGAAGTCTCCAGTCTTAACACATATGCCTGGTACCACTGTAACTATCATGCATTTTATCTGTCTGTCTGTCTGTCTGTCTGTCTATCTATCTATCTATCTATCTATCTATCTATCTATCATCTGTCTATCATCTATCTCTGTAGCTATGAGTCAATAGTCAGTTGCACATTACTTCAGAAACTTAGTGGCTGAAAGGACTCATTTTCATGTGGAAAATATGTTATTCATTCAAGATACTTATTTCCTACAAATAAAAGTTTATTTGCTTCAAAATGGAGAGACCAGAAAGAAACCCAATTTCATGGTGAACTACTCCTGGTTATAAGCCAGCATAACCTGTGGCTGCAGAAGGAATATAAGAAGCCCAGCACTATGCTACTCCTCATGTGCAAGCTTCAGGCAAAAGCAAACTGAGGAGCATTTCGTAAGTAACTACTGAATGCACTACAGACTGTCAAAGTCTTGAGAAACAAATATGATTGAGCAACTTTCAGAGATCAGAAGAAACCCGGGGGTGGGGGGAACCTAAATGCAATATGGAATCCTGGGCTGGATCCTGGAATGAGAAAACAAATAAACTACTAGTGAAAAACTGGTGAAATTTGGCTAACTTTAGTTACCTTACTGTATTAATTAACGTTTCCTAGTTTTTGATTAATGCATTATGGTTTAACATTTAGGGAAACTCAGTAAGAGGAATATGAGAACTTTCTATTCTACGTTAGAAACCTTGGGCTAAGTCAAATTTAGTTTAAAATTAAAAAGTTAAAGACACGTGGTGATTTTACTTTTCTCACTTCCTTGGGTTGCCTTGCTGATTCTTCATGTCTTACCTGGGCATTTTCAGTGTTTTGCATGATGAGTTTGTTGAGTATTAGCACAGCTGTGTCATGGGGTTATTAGGATGTTCTATCCATGTATTCTTTTATCCTGAGCTTTTTCTACTTATTTTGATTTTTTTCTTTCTTTTTTTTTTTTTT
>NW_004524636.1:11398812-11406497 GCF_000260255.1 Octodon degus
TTTTTTTGTGGAGCCGAGGATTGAACTCAGGCCCTTACACTTACAAGGGAAGTGCTTATTCCACTGAGCCATCACCCCAGCCCCTACTTATGTTGATTTCAGGAAATGATTTCAAGAAGGCAACCACCCGCTCCAAACGCCCACTATCAGGCTTTGGGATGTTCCCATGGAACGACACAATACAGATTACACATATTATAGTTATTTTATAATGAATCACCCAAAGAATCCTAGACAAAGTGTTCAGTAAATCTGTCCACATAATAAAGACCAAAGAATCCACCTACGAGCCTGGATCCTAACATCCTTCATCCACCTTAAAACTCATAACAATGCCCCCATGAGTCCTTCTGGAGGCTTTGAGCGCACAATGATGTCTCATGGAGGCGACTTTAGGGATATGAACTGACAAGGTCTAAAGGCCAGTGGTGAAAGCCAGAAAGTATGTGCCAGTGGGATGAAGGATCTGTGCTAGCAGACTGAGGGATCTAAACTGATGCTCAAAGTAAGTACAAGAGCTCCTCTGAAGGGTCTCACAGCCATCTTCAGCAACTCTGAGTTCCAAGCTCCTCTAAAAATAAGAAAAGCTGAGTTCCTGTCAGGAAAGCCAATGAGACAGGTTTCTCCAGGAAATGGACCAGTGTATCACCTTCCCCTCCAGGTCCAGGAAGCAATGCTCAAAGTGAGGACTAGAGTTCCCCCAAAATGAACCGTAGCCATTCTCAGTGAAAATGAGGTGCTGAGTTCCTTCTCTGACAGTGGCCAAGTTCACCAGGAGAGCCAAATTGATGGAGTCACCCAGCAGAATAGCTCAAGAGAGACAGCAGCTTCCAATAGTTTTTCAAAACAGCTTCCATAACAGCCTCTCTTGCTTCTCCTCCAGTTCTGCTTTATGCTGCTGACAACAATCCTCAGGTGGGCCTCCCACACGCAGCACCACACTGTTTCTATTCACCTGGGTGTAACAAGCTGACCACCGGTGGAAATCTACCATAATCCATCCCTGGTCAATTTGATAACCATACATATTTTCTTAAAATATAGTCTCTAGTGGCAGATTTATGAAAACTAAACATATCTTACCCTACTCACATTTACATTAATATTATAATTGCATAGATACAATTCTTTATGCAATCATTCCTGCACCAAAGCCAAAATATTTAAAGGGTGACCAAAATTCAAAGTTAAAACACAATACTTTGATTACTTAACCTGGCTACGAACAAATATAATGCGTAATTTGTTTTGTCTCCATTTTTCAATTGTTTCTCATTTTTCTCCTATTAATTTCTTATATATTTCTTTCTTCTTACAAGTTTACATGCATATATCTGGTTATATGAGTAACTCACTGGAAAACAACACTATGCATTATAACAAATATTTTGAAATTCATATTACTTTGTTAGGTGAAATTCTGTATGATTGAAATTTTTCTGTTTTAATGCTATTTTGTATTCTCTTTATAAAATAAAAAATGTGATAACAGCATAAAATGACATTTAAAAACATATTAAAAGAACTATTACAATCAGTCCTTATTTCCCACTGATTTTGCAATGTGTGGCAGGAGTGAAAAAAAGGGGATCACCTCCAATTCAAATACACTCTTATCTTCAGGTGAGAAGCTTCAGTTCACTTTTACATTGTCCTATTCTTAGAAATAATGTTCTCTTCTATTTCATCCTTGAAATTCATAGCTCCATTACAGCCACCTCTCTGCCAAATGTTTCATGTCATTCTACAGGCTTTTCACTCAACTACAAACACAGATCCAGTCAAATGGTCTCAACAGTAACCATGACACCATCCCAATAGTAGACTGCATTGAAATCTTTCTTTATCCACCAAGGCAATATGTCTAAACACAAGCAAAATATAGACAAACTTCCCACCAAAACACAATGTTCTACTTGGGTCCAGCAGCCAATGTAGTTCTTCTCAGTTGAAACCTCCTAATCTTCATCTTACCTGGCAGTAAGATGAAGCTTATTTCCGTCAGTACTGTGATTTTCCAGGTTCCCTTCAGAGTCTCCAATATAGCTTATAGCATACAGGGGCTGTCTTTTTGGCCAGTCTCTCAAAATTTTCAAATTAATTACAAAAGTTTTCAAGTCACATGGCCAAGCAACATCACAATAACCCCACTCTCAATAATTTTGTCAGGGTTTGCAATTTGCAAGGGAATAGTACAATACTGGACACACATTTTATAAGATTATTTTATAATGAATCACCCAAAGAATCATATACAAAGAGTATCAGAAATCTGTCCACATACTAAAGACCAAAGAATTCAACTGAGAGCCTGGATCCCAAAATAATGTCCTACATAAATCCAGTTGAAGACCTAGAGCCCACAACAATGCCTCTCACAAATCCAACTGGAGACCTAAAGTCCATGAGAATGTTCCATTCAGGTCTATTTGTGGATCTGCCCTAGGAAGACCCAAAGATCAGTGTTGGAAGCTAGAAAGTCTGTACCAGCTTAATGAAGGATCTGTGTTAGCAGTCTGGGGGATCTGAACTGCAGCCAGGAAGCAATACCTAGGAAAAGAACCACAGTGCCCCACAAATGAACCACAGCCATCAGTGAGGTCCTAAGCTCTTCTGAAGATGAGGGAATCCAAGTTCCTATCAGAAAAGGCAACACAACAAGCTTCTCCAGGAGACTGAGCAGTACACCATCTTTCCCCACCAGAGCCAGGAAGCAATGCTCAAAGGACCAGAACTTCTCAAAATGAATCACAGCCATCCTCAGCAACAGTGAGGTCCCGAGCTCCACCAGCAGTGAGGAAAGCTGAGTCCTCATCAGAAAAGCAGAAGTGAAAAGCTTCTCCAGGAGGCTGAGCTGTGCATCATCTTCCCCTCCAGAGCCAGGAAGCAATGCTCAAGATGAGGACCAGAGTTCCTCCAAAGTAAACCATAGTAATTCTCACCAATGACAAAGTCCTGCACTCCTCCTCTGACAAGAACATCCATATTCATCATAAAAGCCAGCATGATAAGGTCCTCTAGCACAATAGCCCAAGAGAATCAGTAGCTTCCAACAGCTCCAACAGCTTTTCCAAATAGCTTCCCTAACAGCTTTTCAATGGCTTCTCCAGTTCTTTCTCTTATGCTGCTGTCAACAATCCTCAGGTGGGCTTCCCACAACCAGCACCACGCTAGTTCAGTTCAGCTAGTGTAGTAAGATGACCACCAGTAGGCGATCCACTACAATCCATCCCTGGTAACCTTGATAACCACAGATGGTTTCTGAGAGAAACAAGAAGGGGTAAGGATGGAGGAGGAGAACAGTGAGATGTTCGCTGTCTCTCCAATTCTCCCTGTGTAATTCAGTGGATTACCTAAACATTTATATGTGGCTCTTGCTCCCTCTGTTTCTCTAGGATTTTGTTGTGTTGCAATCAGAAAAAGTTTTAATTCAAGCAAAATTAAATGAAGGATAAAATCAACCAGTAACTGAACAAGAAAATGGAAATCAATCATTTTCTATAAAGCAGGAGAAAATCAATAAAAATTGAAAAGCCAACTCATAGTCTATGTTCAGAGTAATCAGACTTGAGAAGATATTCTACTATTGGTTAATTGACAGGGGCAAACTAATGTGTCTCAGAGATGGGGTTATTTATAATTTGATACTTGAAAGGGTATTACATTCAGAGCTTCTAATTATAGGAAGTAGAAAGAGGCATCTGCACACTGTTCATTTTAATTAAATCCAGCATTCCAATAGAAAATAAAAATGAATTTTATCAAAAGATCTAAACTTTTAGTCTATCAAAGCCCAATGGCCAGTCTAATGACACTTTCTCCTTCTATCACCTTTAGATAGTATGAAAAATAGGGAATATTTTTCTTTTACTTCCACGGAAGTAAAACAGCAGATTCTGCTCTGGTCTCACTTTTAGTCTCCCCAAGAGTTAATCTGTCAGGATTTCATGTGCTAGTGACTGACCACATTTATCTTCCAGACAGAGAGAAAAAAAGTGAGTCACAAACTTCCAATGAATCTACATGTGGGTTTATGCTCTTAATTACTTGCCAAACTTCAAAATCAGGATAACCTTTCCAAGGAGAAATAGCTCTCATTTAAAATGATGTTAATATTTCTCTTAGGTACTGTATTTCATTTATGCCTTAGCCTGAAAAACTGAAACCCTTTGATGCAAGAAAAAAGTCTCCTTTAATTCCATGAGCTGGAGAATGGAGAAAAAGTCAACATTGCTAACTGCTAATGTAGTAAAGGCTGTCATGTAAATGATTTTGACAAAAATAAAAGTCTTAGACCTTGAAAATAACGACTCTAAAATATATCACATTAATCACAGTACTTCTATAAAATAATGAGATATTATATCAAAGTTAAAAATGACTGAATATAATTCACATTCAATAAACATTTGAACTGATCCAAACAAATGAGCCAGTACAGGTTTTCATCTACAGAGACATTTGGGTTATTGATCAGTATTTACATAGCTTTGTCTATTTTGTAAAGTTGTGTATTCATTTCTAATAAGCAGATTGTTAGAACGCAGTGTTGGTGTTGTAATTCTTTTCTATAGACCAAAGTGATTTTGTTTCTGGTGCTAGAATTTGAACTCAGGATTTCTTGTATACTAGGCAGTTGAGTTAGCAATGAGCTATACCCATAGTGCTACAGCTAATCTTTTAGAGCTTCATTACCCCTTTAACTCCAAACTTGGCATATGAGTTTCTGGGAATCTAAAGTCCCATCGGAATTTTTTTTTCCCTTGCATTGAAATAATGTTTTTTCAAAATGTTTAGTTATTTTTTATTTTTTAAATAATTTTATTGAGAAGCCAATAGCAATGTGACAGTTTCAAAACTGATTACTAGCACAGTTTCAATAATAATACATTGCATATTGTTGTCTTAGTGGTTATTCATTGTACAAGATGCAGACATGATATCCTGTCCACAAACACTATTAGAACAAATCTCTCTATTCAATGATACAAGATATTGCAGCTGTGTATCTATCTTAACTATTTTGAACATACAGATACAAAACGCTTGTTCATTTCTGTCTTCCTTTTTTGTTTAGTTTTGTCAGAGAATGGTATTCCATTGTCACTTAAATATTGTAGGTGCCTGAATTCAGCAAAATATTCCAATATAGTCCAGTAGTCCATAGTAGTAATGGGTTTTTCATAAGACTGGCAATAACAGAAGTTGTTGACTTGGCCGGGGGGATGGCTCAGTGGAATAAACGCTTGCCTGGCAAGTGTAAGAGCCTAAGTTCAATCCTCGGTTCCACCGAAAAAAGAAAAAAAAAAAAGAAGTTGTTGACTTGAGCCTTTTACAGCTCAGCATATTAATATGGCTTTACTTTTTATACTTTGTTTTTATTCTTTTCTGCTGGATGGTTAAGACCAAGATAAAGCAAGACCCATAGAACAAGTAATATAACCTTTGTACCTGATAAGTAATGTTGCATACAACCGTGGTGCATATGCATATAATATTTACTATGGGGTAACATAATAATCCTGTTGCTGTAAAGAAAGTGAGACAAACAGAACACAGGAGTCCTTTGCCTAACACAGGAGTCTTAGCCTCCAAAAACTTACATATGAAAGTAAAGAGTCACAACTAATGCAACAGAGGAAAAAATAAAATTAGATATGTTAAAAAGTGTTTGTTAATGAGTCTGTGAAGAATCAAAATATATAATTATTTTAAAAGACTACCTGCAGGAGGATATACACAGCTAAATCCTGTAAAAGAAATAAGAAGGAAGTATGTGGTACAGGAAGAGAAAGAAAAACCTTAGAATGTCATACACTGATGTTCTACTAGGTCTACCTTGTGTCACAGACGCTGTACCCCATGTTGCCATTTGTGGACTTGGGTTCTCACTATTTTTTTTCATTCCTGTCTGAATCCTTGAAGATTCTTCTGGGTAACTGGGAAAGAAAGAAAATACAGGCAGGTAGAGGATGTTTTCTGTGTGCCAGATTAAGGATAGTATAAATCGCATCCACCACGTAGTGACAGGAAGATCCCATGGTCCTGGACTCCTGCACTTATGCCCTGTATAGTCTCCTCTCACATTGGATACAGTGATACAAGGATATATCTTCTAATACTAGAGTATAAATGACTTCTGCTTTCTTCTTGAGTTTACTTTCTTTTGGATTATTTGCCCTGCACAATACAAGCTCCCATGCTGAGCAGCCCTGGGGAGATATCTACATCCTGGCAAATTTCTTAACAGTTGTCACAGGACTAAGGTCTATCATGGGTGTGACACTGGGTAGAAGTAATTATCCAATCTCTACCAAGCCCTGATATGACTGATGACAAGAGCCTGACTGCAACCTGTGAGACTGCAAGACACAGCTACTCAGCTAAACCGCCCTTGAGTTCCTGACCTCTGGAGATTTCATGAGATAATTGTTCAGTGATGAAAACTGCTAATTCATTAGGAATCAAGCAATAGCTAATGAACATTACCTCACCTAACAACAAAGGCATGTGAGACATTTTAAGAGGAGAGGGTATGGGGATTTAGTGTCCACACAGCTATCTCAGTAACACTCAGCATCCACCAAACCCTGTGGGGAGCATAACTGAGAAGTCCCTGTGAATATAACCAGAGGTGTGACATCTTTGTCTCTGCTTCTGGGAAAGCTGATTGAAGGCAGGGCATTTAGATATCATTAAGCAGATCAAGGGGAGAAGAAAAAGCCTTTTCTGACTTCTGCAAATTATAACGAAAATAGGATTCCTCTTATGAGCATGCATCAAACTCACTCTGAATTGTTCAGCAATCATTACTTACCATTAAGGACAGTAACTAATGCATGGATACAGGAACAGTCCTTGTAATCAAATGGAAACAAGAAGAGAACCAGAAAGGGAATAACAGAGCATTCAGGGTAAGAAGATCTAGATCTGCTACTCACCTCATGTAACGAGAGAGTCCAACCTCACTAAGCCTTTTTCCATTTTTGCAGAAAGAGGGTGGGAGAAGCAGAGGACTAACTGCTCTTTTAATTTATCTTCAATTATGGAGGCCAAAATAAGTAATACTAGTGAACTGTCACATGTGTTATTATTTCATAGAAAACTTTGAATTTAATAATCATTGTTGCCTGTTAACAATGAGTCAGTAATTTCCTGAATAGCATTTTTTGAAAATGCTCACATTTTATTTTTTATCTTGTTATTTAGATTTCTTTCAAAGTGATGAATAAAGAAAGTCTTTATTTATAGGATAGATTTTATATACAGCATGATAAAAACCAATCAATATTGAAAATTTTTATCCCAGGATTTATAAACATGTTTTTCAGGTATGGGTAACTACACGTATTTCCCAGTAAGTATCCAACTTTTAGCATCCTTGAAAACTTCATCCCTCTGAGTAGTATTAAACAAAGGCCTTGTCATCAATACTGACTAAGGCCCTTCGATATGACAGCAGCTATGCTAGACACTATTCTTTTAAAAACAAACATCTTTATTTTTATTAATATTTATCCACAGAGAGTGAATGTGACTTTTTTTTTCTGTATTTAGGACAGGGTCTACAAGGTCTACAGGGTCTTACTACATAGACCAGACTCATACTGATCCTCCTGTTTTCAGCCTCCCAAGTGCTGGGATTACAGGCACGCGCCACTACGCCCATTCTCAATTGCCCTCTC
>NW_004524636.1:11406597-11415129 GCF_000260255.1 Octodon degus
CCACTGGGCTTTGCCTAAGCAGACGCTGTAGTCTGCTGAGCTATCAAGCTGGCCCTGAATGTGACTTTTCTATGAAACTTAACAGTCATCGTGATAGAATAACTAATTGTTCACTTGTAACACCCAGCTGAACTGAATCAAATGGTACTGGGTGTGGAAGGCCCACCTACAGATTGTTGCCAACAGTAGAAAAAGAGAAGTGGAGAGGAAGATGGTGCTGTTGATTGTCCTGGATAAGTTTGTCATACTGGTTTTCCTGATATGAACTCAACTATTCTCATTAGAGGAGCTTGGATCCTTTTTGTCACTGAGGATGGCTGCAGTTCTTTTCAGAGGACCTCGGGTCCTTACCTTGAACCTCACTTCCTGGCTTCAGTGCAGACCCTGCAGCTTGTTAGCACAGACCTCGCATCCTGCTGGCATAGACTTGCTAGGTTCTAACACTAACTTTTGAGCCTTCTCATTATAGGCTCTTGGTACAGACTTAGATGAGATTTTGCTGTGGCTCGAGGTCTTTGGTAGGACATCGCCCTCAGCTGGATTCTTTGGGTCTCTAGTGTGTTGACAGATTTCTGGCAGTGTTCTGCATTTGACTCTGTGGGTGACTATTATAAAATAATCCTGTGACCTATGTGTCCTGTACTAAATACATTCCCTTGTTAACCCTGGGTACTGCAGTCACAATAAATTGAGCCTTTTGAAGAAAACTGAAAGTAAAGGTGACTGCTTATGCATTGTATCAAAATAGACTTGTAATTTCAGTACAATTAACCCAATTTCCTAATGGGTTTGATACATTTAATGCAAGTTTAATTCCATACTAAGGGAAAACTAACATTTATTAATTACTTAATATATTTTAAGCATTGTATTTTCCAAACATCATTTTGGGGGAATTCTTTCAAAAGTCCGTTATCTGTAATTGATATTGAGAGTAGTGCTCTTTGTGGACTGCAGAGCTGGGAGAGGAGAGGCAGACACAATCTCATATCACTCTGATGTCAAAGTAAAAAACTATGATGTCCTTTCATGTAAAACTACAGATCGCCAGGAGTTTGGAAAGTTTTATGGGCAATCGAAATAAAATGAAATTGTAGCATTTACATAACTTCCCTTGGGAAACACTGAGAAATAAGACAACATATGGGACCACTAAGCTTAGAATTATTTACCAAAGAATATCATTCTTCTTGCTAGGTGTATCTTCTACTACCGTGCAGAAAGAAGAGCAAATCACTTTCTGGCCAAAGGCAGCACATTCTAACTGAAGGATGACAAAATGGGATTTGACAATGGATCACCCAACGAAAATCACTAGACAGTAGCTCCAAGGTGAAGGAGTCCTGATCCCTAAACATCTGAAATCTATGATTGTGTGTCACATTAGTGATCTGATTTGTACAATAGCTACAGCCTTGCTCAAAAGTGACTCTACCCTCTAGGCACTATTTTCTGTAATTTAGAGTTTTCCAGCACTAAACACAGAATCCCCAAAGAGTAAAAACTCCTTGGATTTTTCACAGCACTAATATCACTAACGTCCAATTGACCAGCCTCCAGGACAGTCCCTCTTCTTTTCCAAGAGCACAGAGGCTTGGATTCATGTAGTATGGGATGGCAGACTACATGACTGAGCGATTATGCAGATGTTCTGACTGACAGACCTTTATAGATACTAAAAATTCAATTAAGAAAAAAAAAATGCTAGGATTCGGCTTACCTTCCATTGAAGTATTTCTCCTACAGGGAAAGTTTCATTGATCATTTTGTTGGGGACATTCATTTTATCATCTAGACACTTTTTATTTAGTAAGCCCCATGGTTTTGCTCTGTAACCACCAGTACTCATAAAAACTGTCTGAGTGCTCTGTCTGCTCCCCTGTCAGTGTATTGTTATGCCCTACTCGTAACTAAATCTAGATTAGAGTGTTTTGGATTATAAGGCAGTATTCCACTGGGGATGGAGCCAAGGTTGCTTCAGATCTTAGCATTAGATCTGCAGCAATCAATCAGCAAATGTCTATTGAATGAACTCTCTCTGCAGATTCTTTGGTTAACCCTAAGGATGATTAGACAAGAGCACCATCAGTCTATGCAGTCACCGCACTTAGAATCCAACTGGGAACAAAATAGCCAAAGCCACCGTTTATTATGAATTCATTGTGTAAGCTATTACATTTCATCATCTCAATACAGCTAAGAAGAAGACATTGTTATTATGTGTATTTTCACAGATGTAGGTTACTGAAGCTAAGGAATCTGTACACATCACACAATCATCAACCAAGTAACTCAGATTTTAAACCTATATCTATACCCAACCACAAATCTTCAGTTTTTATTAATTATGCAGTAATTTTAGTAGTCAAGTTAGAGAAAGTGTGTGTGTGTGTGTGTGTGTGTGTGTGTCTTTAAACCATAAAAAATTGCATCAATAAAGGAGAAAAATTTCAGCTCAGTACTTTAGCACAAGAAGAATAAACATAACACTGTGGGACAATAATGACAGTTTAGGATTTCACAAGAATATCTGATTTGGACTCCAGATAAAGAGATAATTTGATCTTGAAAAAAAACTTTTCAGTTTTTAAATGAAATGATAATTTGTTATTCATCACTTTTCACTGTCCAGCATGCCTATAAATTAAATGGTATTATAATTATTCTTCCAACAAATAGCAAGTTACAGAAGCACACACTGTCTGATTTTGCCTCATTTTATTCTTTGCCCAAGAAGCTTGGCTCGGATGATGGAACCAGTGAGTCTCAGAGGTTGAGCTGACTCTGCTCAACCTGCTAAGCCCTTCACCAACACTGCCCTAAAGAATTCTTTTGATGGTCCATAATCTTTATTTCCAAAATAGAGAATGCAAAGATATATGTGTCCTTTAATTTTCAGATGATAAAAATGTTTCATTCCAAAATAGTTTTCTCCTGCCTTTGTATATACCTCCTTTGGTCTCAGACATAAGATGGAAATGTGGCTTATGGTACTAGGGAGAGAGAATGTCTCAGATTCTTAAACACAAGGCCCCTTTCTTCATTTTCTAGGGAAAGACTAAAACACATTCCCCCCCTCTACACACAGGGCACAGCACACGCGGGGGGGGAAAAAAAAAAAACAATGAAAAATCTTGCTACATCTCATTTTTTTCATTCCAATTCCCCTTGGGCAAGTTGGGTTACAGTTATGGTGGACTGACATTGTTTCTATACTTTCCAGAACTCCAATGATTTCTTTCAACACCCTATAATTTATGAGGGACAGTCACTATCTTGTTAATTTTTATTCACTTAGCTCCTAGTTTAATGTGTATCACATTATCTATATGCCATAAATATCTGTGCAATGAGCTTTATCCTAGAAACCTTCCCCTACACGAATTGAGTACTTATGATTAGTTTTACATGAGCAAGGATTTCTATGTGTAGTGTAAAACAAGGCTTAAAGGAAAAGATTATCATCAATTTGAGGGAATTGCTACTGGGAGAAGAAGACAAAAAGCACCCATTGGTAACGGACACATAAAAGTTATAAACGTATTGGTAAGATTTTATTTTTTGATCTGCATAATATGTGTACAAATGCTCATTTGCAAATTATTCCTTGCAGCATTTTTTTTTTTCGGAACTGGGGATTGAACTCAGACATTTGCGCTTGCTAGAGAAGTGTCTATTCCACTGAGCCATCTCCCCGGCCCCAGCACTTTTATATATACTTTATTTATTTATATTTTGCCAGAACCGGGGATTGAACTCAGGTCCTTGGGTTCACCAGGGAAGCGCTTATTCAACTGAGCCATCTCCCCAGCCCATATATATATATATATTATTAATTATACCATAGATGTATAAAATATGTGAAGATCATAGAATTGTTGTACATATAGGGAAAATTATAAATTCAACACAATGTTACCCCAAAAAATGTTGTGCCATTATTAGCGTAAAATAGAACAGAAAAAAGGACTTCAATTAAAAAGTAGGGAAGTATTAGCTTGATTTAATTTCCAGAGACTATGCTTAAGATATTCTTTTGTAGGGATAGGAAATGGAGGGGCACTAGACACAGACAGAAAAACTGTCAGTAGGACAAGTGAAATATTTCTGGGTCCATATTTTGGCAAGCAGATATTCTATGCGTGTGAGAGATGGAGAAACGTGTTCTAATCTCAGAAGGATGGCTACACTCTTTTCATAAGGAATAAGGGATTAATTCAAACCACATTTGGGGGAAGAAAGGTTGGATCATGGTACTGTTGATGAATCTCCCAATTCGTAATGAAAAAATATAGATCTTGCATATTACTTTGCCATTTAATCCCGGATTTAATTAGTTTTATCTGAGTTATTGTGCTTGTCATCTTATCAGTTGACCATAGTTTTGTCCCACCTCATGCCTACCTAGTGAGTTCCCATGTTTTTCACCTTAGACCCACCTCATGTTATGATTTTGCTCTATAAAAATCTCTAGAAAGATGGATTCCTTGACAACCCTCTTGGGTCCTCTTCTGTCCTTCTCTTGGACAGAAGCTTTCTTTCCCCCAATAAGTATATTCTGCTCTTAAAAGATGATTATAATGCTGGAAAAAGGCTACAATATTACTCAAGTAAAGGGAAAGTGAACAGCTAAATCTTGACAAGTGTTGTGAAAGAATCATCAATGTATTGCTCAACTTAAAAGGTTGCTATATTTATAAATCAGAAATAATATAACTCCATGGGTTGATAGGTTATTAATTGATATTCCAAAATGATATCAATTATCCATGGAGGACTGACATTTACATCTTTGTTCTTTGTTTGTGAAGACCTTGGATTTGAAATGAGTCAGTATAAAAAAAACTACTCTGCAATAATGAAATGCCTACCCCTATTAGCTTAATGAATCCCCCAGGACAGGTGATGTTTCCAAATGAATAGTACTCCTCTCAGAAAGCTCATAGTTAAGCACTTTCTCTGAGTTGATCAAAAGCCATGGTTGGGGATATGATTATCCCCTACATAGAATTGGTTTTGTTTTTCCCTTTAAATTCAAAAGACCAATGGAATAGAAACACAGAATTAACCTGATTGCTGCAGAAAACATTCTGGAGTGAAAGCCTCTCATTCTCCTGGTCCATCTTAATGGGGAATCAACTGTGATGCTTGTTGTGTGGAGATGATTACTGATGGATAATTATTCTAAAATATCTCTTTTCAAATCTTGTGCATGGCAATCAAGAAAAGATGTGAGAGGTTAGGCATTACATTACTTGGGCTATCAGCAGCATGTAATTTCTTAATTATGCATAAAAATGAAAAGCAAATACCTGGCAAAGGAGTTTCTGATTTTCTTCGTGAAATAAACTGTGAAGTGCACACAGATCTCACAGGCTAAATAAAGAATGGGTGGTTAAAAAGACATGTACCAAGGTTTTTTATTCTTTCTGATAATTATGTAAGTGAATCTTGTTGTTGTTGTTTTTTAATCTGTGGAATGGGAATAATGACACTCATATTTTCAACAGTTGTCATATGTGTTAAAATATTAACACTGTCATTTGTGGTATTTACAATGATATTAGTATTTTGACATTCCCTATAGCTGTACCTAATTCAGGATAGAACTAAATTAATTGAGATTGATGTCGCTCAGGCATTTTATTTTATTTTGTAGGCAAACCATTGACCCAGGAGTAGAAAGCAACTCATATCATTAAGGTAAGACTTTTAAAGACTTCTGAAAGAAAGAATTTCAGCCTTTCCTAAGAGGATCTTTTCTTTGACCTGTGCTCAGTGATTTCCCAGCTCTGTTTGAGTGGCATGTGGCAACCAGCTGGAAATGAATTAACATACTTACTTGCATATCCCATCTTGTATTTTCTAGTTTGGGAGGCCAAAGTATGTATATTTTTTATCTATTATGAAGGCTTGCCAAGAACAGATGAGGTACTGTGAATTGTTACTATTTGTGTTAATTTCTTTTCTATGTTCAAAGAGTACTTTATCATTTCTCATCTTCTAAAAGTTGTTGCCAAGAAGCCCAGTTGGTTGAAGGAGACTTTCAGCTCTCAGATGCCTGAGTGGCCGGCTGTATGGGTGACCAGCTTTAGACTCACATTTCATGAGCAAGGATGAAATAATTGTAGGGCACAGGCATAGAACATTCGGTTGAGATTAACAGAATACAAATTTTATCTGGAGCTATCAACTCAGCACACTTACATGGAGCCAGGGTGATCAATGAGGTTTCCATCTGGATTTGTACTTCCAGGGACGTGGGTCTGCTGTCTTCTGTGGTAAAACAGCCAGGCCTGGATTATTACTGTGTTTCCACATACTATGTGTAATTTGGAAATGCACCAAAGTCTTCTCACCTTCACTGGGAGGACACTTTTTATATTTCAGAATTGCTTGTGACTATCAGAAAGTGCAACAAGAATGAAGCTAAGATTGGGATTTAGTGGTATCATTCCTGCCAATGCTGATGATTAAAGTTTCTTATGGAAATATACTGTGCTCTGAAAGATTGTCTACATCATGAATTTTTATCAACTATAATGTCTTTCTTTATAAGTAATGTAATTTCAGATTCTGTCACTCTGAAAATATATTGAATATTAATTTAATTAATATTAGAGAGAAAAGATCACTCAGTAACATGTAAAAGAAAATCATACTTAGAAAACAGCTTCTGGGGCTGAGGAGATGGCTCAGTAGAATAAGCACTTCCCTGGAAAGTGTGAGGGCCTGAGTTCCTGAGTTCAATCCCTGGTTCTGCAAAAAAAAATTAAAAAAAGAAAGAAAACAGCTTCGAGAGGGCTGGGGAGATAGTTCAGTTGAGTAAGTGCTTGTGTAGCAAGCTCAAGATTTTAATTTCAATCTCTGGTACTGCAGGGGGAAAAAAAGAAAAGAAAAAGAAAACAGCTTCAAGTAGTTCCATAAAATACATAATAATAAGAATATTTTAAATAAATATAAATTAACAAAAGTACTAATAAATCAATGTTAAATTGTAGTAACAATTACGAAAATTAGCTACTGAGAAATGATAGTGTATTAGTATATTTATAGTTTTAAGTTGAACAAAGAATTTACATTTTACCTTCACCTCTCCTTCAAATTTATGTTTACATTGTAATATGGCTTAAATCAGAAAGTGATTATATATATATATATATATATATATATATATCCACGTTTTTGCATTTCTCTTATTCCAAAGGAAAAGAAATGGTTTTGGATATTTGGGTCTAGATGTCTCATACAACTTGGGACTAAGCAAAGGACTTTGAGAAAGTTTTATAACAATTTTCTGTGGCATTGCGAAAGTCATTTATGTTCATTTGTTCAAGATGCAGGAATACAACCCAATTTTTCTTTCAATTTTCTCCTGTTTTTATACTGTCATGTTAGGGTCAAGGTCAAAATAAAGGGTAAATTAATCCTTTGTATCTATTGAAACTCTGCAAATTGAAGGTACTATGAAATACATTGCTTCTGAGTATTACAAGGAACTGTGTCTGGGTGCTCACCCTCTTCTCCACATGGGGAGAAAGGTGCTTCTGTGAATTCTTGCTGCAAAATGAGTAGATACAATGACCTTGATACACACAATTTAACATTTCTCTTTCACAGCTAGGATAAATCAAGGGGAGGGTTTGCAAAATTCCATCTCATCTTTTGGCAAAGACTTCAGGGCTGTGGGTAAACAGGAAGCAAAGCCATTTCAGAGCCAGCTAGGTAGATGGGATTTGTTCAACAAGCTGTTCAGGAAAAGATTCTTCCAGTGTGATATCTTTCACAAGGCAGTCTTTCAACAGAGACTGATCCACAATGACAAACACAGGCCCATCAGTTGGTGTTTCACACTGGACCGTGCACACTTATGGTCAGGTTTCTCTAAACCTTCAGAGCAGTGTTCCAACTTTACATATGGCCTTGTACAGGGTGAGTGTGGAATGGCACTGTATGTATCTCTTTTGTAGCAGAGTTCTTGCTTTGTCATTAGGGCAGTGGAGTGATTGCCTTTTCATGTTCTCTGACATGGAAAGCATATAGACTGGCTGAGAATTAGTCCATAGAAAGTCATTTTCTTCTTCTAGTCTACCGTGATGTTTTCCACATCCTTCTCCTTCCTTTCATTTTTTCCCCTTTGCTTAACTACAATAGGTCCTGCTAACTGGTACTTCTAACTTGATTCAAGTTTCTGTCTCTTAAGTGGGCCCATAATGAATCTAGGCTGGCAGCCTTGAGGAAGGTAGTGAGTGAGAGAAGGGGACCAGGAGGTTATGGTGAGCAGCATGAGAGTCTCTGGGTACAGAGATATGTGTCAATGTGGTTCCCATGTGTGTGCTCTGTGTGACCCTGGGCAGCTGGCTTGACCAGCATGTATCTCCATTACCTTGTACAGAAATGGGAGGGTAATGATGCCTTCCTCAGTGAAAGAGGTAAGGACTGGTAAAAGGCAAACCCCTCATTGTATGATTCAGTAAATTTACAGAGTAAATCTCTCTCTCTCTCTCTCTCTCTCTCTCTCTCTCTCTCTCT
>NW_004524636.1:11415229-11430449 GCF_000260255.1 Octodon degus
CTTTCTTTCTTTCTTTCTTTCTTTCTTTCATTATTTTCTTTTCCCATGGTGTTAAGGCCATCCTTGACTACAGGACTGGATTCGAGAAACAATACCATATTTCCTGCTCACAATACCATATTGGCATCTGTTGATTATTCCAGGATAGCTGTATTATATCTCCAGGATAGTTCATGTTTATTCAGGGTGAAATCTGAAAGTAGAAGGGAGACACTTTGCTCTCTGTTTGCTTTACCTTTGGGAAGTAGGAATTCAGTAACACATTGGAGATTGTCATTTGTTTAACTTACCACAAAAGCAACTGTGGCCACTGATAACACCATTACAACTGCCAAAGCACTTCTAGTATCTTTAGAATTTTATGAAAAATTATTTTGTGCCAGACATTATTCCAAGCACTTCATCTAGATGCTGAGATAAATTAACTCCTAGAACTCCCCCAGTGAGGCAATGTGTTAAAAGCCTTCATCTTGGACAGAATTCATCCATTCTCAAGCAATATTAACATCTTAGATATAAAGAAACTGAGGTTGAGCTCAGAAAGACAGGAGAATATAGGAAAGCCTTTGACACTTTTATTGACTCTTGAGGCTATAGGAATGGTGATAGACATGGTGAGAGTTACAAAGATAATGATAGCTTGAGAGGTAGGTGACTCTGAGGGGAAGAAGAAACACATGGAAGTTAGTCAGCTTAAGTGAGGGTCTAGGCAGTGCTCAAGGACTGAGGCTTCTCTGCTGCTTTCCAATAATTTTTCAACACTTCAGGATTTTTGTGTCATCATCCGACCAAGTCTAGGGATTTCCAGGCCTTTAGCCTGTGACTAAAAGAACCCAGGGTGGAACCCTGAGTTATTTGGACATAGAGGATGGGAAGAAGGGAGTGCATAATTCAGCTCACAGAGGTGGCTGATGTCCCAGAGGTATCATGGGTTAGCTAGAACATATGGTTTAAGGAGTACTGTTGGTATGGGAAAAATATGTGTAGTATCTGACAGCAACATTGTGAATTTTGACATTTTAGAATTGCTTGTGTGGGGGCCGGGGAGATGGCTCAGTGGAATAAGCGCTTCCCTGGCAAGCGCAAGGGCCTGAGTTCAATCCCCGGTTCCCCCAAAAGAAAAAAAAAAGAATTGTTTGTGTGGTTTCTATGTGTTTATGTTTTGGGGATGCAAATTTTTTTTTATTTTTAACTTGCATAATTTGACTCTGTAAATAGAAATGGACATTGAACTCTGTAAGTCTTGCAACTTGAGATTTTCACCAAACTGACTCACTGGGGGAGTTAGATCCAAGAGGTCAGCTTTGCTTATCCACTTCTTTGTTACGATGATATATTGTTCTATTTCTTATCTCTGCCAACCTGAAAGCTACATGATAGCGGGGATAATTCATCTTCAATATCAGCCATAGAAACTAATAGTATCCTCACCGTTTGATTAGTTACCAGTACATTGAATCAGAATTCTCAGGATTAGTGTGCATCAGAATCATCCAGGGAGTGCTTTAAAATAGATTTCTGGCCACCACTTCATTAATCAGATTGTGCTATGTCTAGAATGGAGCCCGCAAGATTATAATTTTTAAGTAGCCTTCACTCAGGAATGCTGGTGTTGATAGTTCTTGAACTCCACTCTGAGAAACGCTCTTTTAGATTGCTTCTGAATCCTAGAATTTTCATGTATACTTTGTTCTGGAAGATTCTAGTCTCAGTTATATTCTATTGCTGTGTCAGACCCATCAGATTGTACTCCATACTCATCATGTAGCACTCCAGTCTTCTTTAAGACTCTCTTATGACCTTTGGGTTCTGGCTATTCTCAAAGCTGTCCACTAACAAGACCTAAGATGTTTGTAGCCCTAGACCTCTGAGCAGGCTTCCTGGACAGCCTTGAGAGTAGGAGGGAAAAAAGGTGAGTCCACACCACCAAATCACACATACGGTTAGTTATGTTTTCCACGGAATACAAAGGATTTAATTTTAGACACTTGATTTCTTCTGTATAAGTTCATATTGGCTTGTGAAGTCAATCATGCACATAGTTAGAAGGAAGCTGAGAAAAGGTGAAATTAGAACAATGTATAATCTGGAAGTATCTCAGCTCTGGCTTGAGATTCAATACTGCTCTTTCATACTTTCTGTTATTCTGGGTTTATTTCTGGTAGGTTGCTAAACACAAGGGAATTTGTATAACAGGGATAATGCAGGGTGAACAGGATGGGGACAGAATCAGAAAACTATTGTGGGCATCCTTTGGCTTCTCTGACTCCATTTCTTCACTAGACAATAGTAATGCCAATAGAAAACTAGAATTCTTGTAAGGATTACATGTAGACACTAGTAGCCACATTAGTATGAACTCAAGATCATAATAATGTTGGATTAATGTTAGTTTTATTTTTCTTAGCAATAAATAAAATATATTTGCTACCAAATATATATATATATATGGCTCAGAGAAATTGTTCTGTAATTAATCTCCTGAAACATAGTTGAATTAGATTTAATCTCTTTTTCAGTGGTTGAGGGTTCCAAATACTGGCCTAGAAACCTGATGTCCATTGGTTACAAAAACCTCCTTGAAATGGCATCCTATATTCAATGTAAAAGAGGCACATTTTGGATGCTAAAGATAACAGTGGTGATGTAGATGTTAAATATTCATATAAAATCTTTAGTGTTTGTTGTGGTTTGGGGTTTTGAAAGGGGAACAGAGCAATACAGGACACTTTCTTTTTTTCTTTTGTTTTTTTGTTTGGTGTTACTAGGGATTGAACTCAGGGTCTTTTGCTTGCCAGGCAAGCACTTATTCCACTGAACGATATCCCCAGCACAGGACACATATTTTATAAGATTATTTTATAATGAGTCACCCAAGGAATAATACACAAAGCAGGCAAAAAATCTGTCCACACACTAAAGACCCAAGAATACAGCTGAAGGCCTTGATCTTGGTATAATGTCCTGCATGAATCCAACTTAAAGTGTAGAGCCCATTTTCATGCATCTCACAAGTTCAACTGGAGGCCTAGAGCTCATGACAATGTCTCATGTGGGCCTATGCTGGGAAGGCCCAAAGGTCAATGGTGGAAGCTTGAAAGTCTCTGCCAGTGGAACAAAGAATCTGTGCTAGAAAGATGAAGGATCTGAACTGGATCCAGGAAGCACCACTCAATGTAAGAACTAGAGCAACCTCAAAAAGAAGCATAGCCATCAGTGAGGGGCCACGCTCTTCTGAAGATGAGGAAGTCCAAGCTCCCATCAGGAAAAGCAACATGACAAGTTTCTCCAGGGGACTGAGCAGTGCACCATATTCCTCCACTGGAACCAGGAAGCAATGCTCAAATTGAGGATGAGGACTCCCCAAGATGAGCTACAGCCATCCTTAGCAACAGTGAGATCCCAAGCTCCTCGTCTGACCAGAACAACCAAGTTATCAGGAAAGCCAGCATGACAAGGTCCCCCAGCAGAATAATCCTAAAGAACCAGAAGCTTCAACAGCTTCTGCAAATAGCTTCCCTAACAGCCTCCCAACAGCTTCTCTAGTTCTGCCTCTTATGCTGTTCAACAATCCTCAGGTGGCCTCCCACAGCAAGCAGCACGCTAATTGAGTTCAGCTGGCTGTAACAAATTGACCATGAGTTGGCAATCCACCACAATGTCTGACAATGAGCCATCATAACTCCTGGAAGTCCATATTAAGGTGTAAAGTGTGTACAATTTAACAACTAGTGATCTGACATAATGAAAAATATGGAAAGAGAATGGGACTAGAGGTTAGGATTTAATTCTAATTCTCAGTCTAACTAGATTAGAAATTTTATCTAGCTCATTAATCCCATTGATGTCATTATCTATCTCTGTCCCTGTACACACAACACACACACAGAGTACCACCTAAAGTGACTCAGCTTGGGACTATGCCTTGTCATGTTTCCTGTAAAATCATCACAGCTATCCTTTGGGTACTAAACAACTACACGTGGAGATGCTCCTCAGAAATAAAATTTAACTACAAATAAAGCTTTGCTGTGGGGTTGCTGATTTTTTCAATGGTGGACTGCAACACATAAAGCAGAATTCATTTGAAAGTTCCCCTTCTGAACTGATATTCCAGTTGTTCTGCTCAACCAGGACATTATAGGGAGGCTGGATTGTTTATCCTACAAGAAGGTCAGATACCCAGTAAATTGGTATCTTGATACGAGGACTATCTGTGTGCTCATTGCCTGCATCTCACTGTTGGCACAGGGCCTACCATGTGGTAAGAGCTTAATAAATATTTGTAGAGTGAATGGGGAAGTAGGTGAAGGGCACACAATTCAGGTAATCCAGCCTCAGGAAGGTTATTCCAGGGAGCCCATACAAATCAAATTGTGAAAATTTCTGTCTTGCCTGATTCTTCATAGACACAGGCCCAATTTCTGCCAGCACCTGAAGGATAATTACAATATTCATCTGTATTTCCATGTGGAAATAAGATATAACATTTGTACTTTCCCAAGGTATATTATCAGACAGACTTCATTTTGCAAAGATTGATACAGAAAATTAACAGCCCCACTACAAGGCTAATGAGGCTAATGGGAAATGTAGGGAAAGCTGCAGAAATGGAAAAGAAGACATTTTGCAACAGGAACCCGCAGAAATGTACAATAAAAGGCTACGTGCAGAAACATTCTTTTTGCTAAGTAACACTATCATGCTGGAATCAAAAGAGTTTTATCCCCTTCCTTCCCTTACTAGTCCAGTTACTTTTCCTTTTGAAAAACAGACTTAGACTACAAACTATGTGCATGACGTTATGCTAAGTGGTATAGGCTATGGATGTAATGCACGACGCAGTTTCTACCTATCTTTTGAGAACAGCCATGGACATAAAGACCTACACCTGGAGTGTGTGGTGTCCTCAATAATCAGGGAGAAGCATGACAACTGAAGTGTGCAAGTGAGGACTGGAAACCCAGGATGATGGATAGGGAGAGAGAGGAGAGAAATACCTAAAAACACAGTTCAAGTGGAGGAAAAACCTATGGGATATCTGAGGAGATGCAGGGGTCATGAGGCAGGCTAAGCCGTTGATCGTGTATAGATGTGTGGCATTTGGAGCCATTCACAGCAATGCTGTCTGCCCAGAAGAGTATAGAGACATTGGATTTAGTCTACTGGTGTATTAGGGCTGGCCAAATAGTTCAGCGAATTAAAGTGCCTGAAAGCAGGTGCAGGTGCTGGTGGTTTGATCCCTGGGCCTGCTGTGCTTGCCCCACCCCTGGGGTGCCCTGATCCAGCAATTAATACTGGGTGTGGTGGCGCACGCCTGTAATACCAGCTCTTGGGAGGCTGTAAACAGATGGATCACTATGAATCCAATCTAGTAGTGAGATCCTGAACACCCTGTAGACCCTTCCCTAAAATACAAATAATAATAACAATAATAACAATAAAAATAATAACAGTCTACTGGTGTACATTGGAACAACGGCACCTCCATCACTTACCGCAGAACTAAACTGAGCCAGGTCTACAATTTCTAATTTATCAGTCCTTGAATAGATGCTAAAATACCTACTTATCTGAGAAGGATCTCAAAGGAACCATCATACAAACATATAAAACCAGAAAGAGCAAGTCACATCATGCTCTAATGAATAAATAAAGCTTAAAAAAAATGAAAGCACAGGACCACTGTCCATGTTATGAGAAGTCTAACCTGTTAACTGCCCTGGTTTCAACAAGGCTGAGTCAATGAGGTCACCCCTCTGTGAGACTGCTGTTTGAAAAATAATCAGGAATTCAAATAATCCTCACACCTGTTGCTGCCCTGTTCCAGCTGTGCTCTCAGCACAATGTGTTTGGTTGACTTCTGAATGGTTAACTTCCTCACCATGGAAAACTAAATCAGATAATTCAGCCCTTGCTATTTTTATTTTTAGGTCAATTCAATTTGGCTAGAGATGTTGAAAAAAGTAAACAAGCAACTGCCAAATTTCCACTTAGCTTGCTGGAAATATATAGCCCAAAACTAGCTTCGGATAAGGGTACAGCTTGGGAAGAGGGGTATCATTAAAGGATAACAGGATTTCTAGGGGAAGAGGTGGGGGACCTCTCAAAGCTCCCTACATAAGTCTGTACTCCTCTTATTTCCTACCTCCCATTTGACATCTGAACTTGGCTCACACTCTTCCTTGCCATCCAGTAATAATGATAACATATCTACCAACAGAGCCATTTTAATTGGCAGTTGACAAAATTTTTTCAATAAATTATTCATTTATGTCCCCTAAAAATCATAAAGTTTTGGCATTGCTGTATTCAGTTTACAAATCTGAACAAAATTTTAGAAGGGATAGAGAAAATTAAAATGAGGGTAGGAGAACCCACTCCTAGGAGCAAGGAAGACCCTGAGAAGTGAGACTGTTTCACAGAGGGTGGCATCTCAGTGACCACTAATTATTAATAGGTTGTAAGGTTCACTTTTTCCTTTTCCCTTGGAATTCTATAACACACCTCATAGTCCTCCTACAAGCTCAACTTGGTTAGTAAGTGGCCAAGTCTTAGATCTTACAGGATATTTTCTTCTTCCTTCACTGTACTTGGGATGTTAACCTTGTACCTTAAAGCAAGAACCATCTTTCCCAATGCAGGCCTTCAGGCGTGAGAACAACAAAGGTACATAGTGTGCAGGCTATAAAAATCCTAATTGTGCAATAAATAGATGACAATGAGCAAGAGCACAGTCTGAGAGTAGTGCTGGCATGACATACAATAACACACCAGGCCCTGGGCAAATGATAGCCTATTGCTCCCTCAGTGTTTACTCTATGAACAAATATACACATTGTGATGCATAATCCAGCTTGACAACTTCTTATTCAGCCATTCATGTTCTTTTATGGCTCTTCTTTCTTCTGATAACTTCAAAATGTTTTAGAAAGGAACTATCCTTCTATAAATACTAAGGACAGATGGGTTCTCAGAAAGTGCTGACGGAGCAGAAGATGGAGATAAATATGTGAACAGAACCTGAAGCTGCCGGTCTTTCCGTTTCTTTGTATTAGCATTCCAGGCATGTACTTATCTTTTAGTCTATGTTTTCCTCACAGAATATTAAGTGAAGTTGAGTATCATGGCCTTTTGAAGCCTCAGTTCGTCTTTGCCTACTCCGACCCCTGCTCACAAGATGCATATAGGAACCCAGAAAGGAAATCCATTCTGTAGATCTTTGGGGTTGGATGATTTGTGACTTCATATACAAAGACCAAAGCCTGGCCCATGGTCATGTTTTCTCAATTATTGCATCTAGAAACACTGAACACAAGCGGCCTGTTGTCTTTCTTCCCTTTCCCTTTTCACCTTTAGCTTCTTCCTGGATTCTCTTTCCTCTTCTAAGGTCTCTGCCATATCTTTTCAATCTTGAATTCCTCAGAGCTGATTGTTAGCTTATGGCAATCTAGGGAGCCATCCTGAGTGAGGTGGGGAAGACTTGTTCACCAGAAGAGAAAATGCAAGTGCTGCAAACTCTCTGACCCTCAGGGATTGGATATTAATCTTCATCTCCATTCATTAAAGACATCATGATGTCATGATGTACATTGAGCTTTTGTATAAAATGGATCCAGACCCTATGGGAAGGGATGAAGGTGCTAGAAGGAAATAAGGGTGATGAGTGATGGACAGCACTTAAGAAAACATTGGACAAAGGTGTAGAAGCTAGACTTTCACTAGGGGTTAGACATAACACGTGACTCCCACAATGAATCACTGTGAAAGCCAGATGAGCAAAGATATTTCAACCATGGAAAAGAAGAGGGACTACAGAATGCAAAGGGCAGCCAGCAGCTCAGTGAACACGAGGCCTGCCTCAGTATGGAAATGGCAAGTACTGGCTATTGCCACCGTTTCCTTTATTGACTCTTCCTTTGTTTCAAAGATTAATGGTTTTTGATATTGATGCTCTGATTCCAAGCTCATAATACTGTTAGACAAAAAAAGTGAAAAAATTAACATGGTAGAATTTGGGGGGTATCTCCATGACAGCATGAGTTACTGACTTGAGCATCTTCCTCTCTCTTTTTCATCGTTGTAATAAAGGATAAGTTTGACTTGGGAAAATGATTGAAGAAAAATGGGAGATGAGAACTCCAAAAGCATTTGGGTTTTATTCACTTGTGTATTCTTACAGTTCTACCATACTTTATGATCAGAATGATCCTTTATATACTCATGGAGGCCCTGAAGAAATCATTTTGGATGCCAATTCTGACATAATATTGTGACAATAAATAAGAGAAATGCAGGACTTAGGCAGGAAGTATGTGCTTAGCCAAGAATAGAGGGTTTTTGAATTTTTTTTGTACAAAATCCTTTGTCTTTATTCACTTATTGAATCATTTTTAGCATTCATTTTCCTAAATTGGAGAAAAATAGTTTCCAGTTGTTGAATTTTAACTAAGGAAGTGTTGATTATTTCATGTCTCATTTTCATACCTTTAAAAATGAATTAAAATTAATTATTATTTTAAGTATACAGAACTATGAGGCATGGAATAGTAACTCAATATATGTATACAGTGGATGACAACCATTTTCCCATCAATGGGGTGACATACCCTCACCAGCAATTTAAAGGAGGTGGTTTATTTTGGTTCATAATTTTAGAGGGATTAGTCCATGGTTGGCTGCTCCAAGACAGCAATGGCACAGTGGATAAATGTGGTAGAGTTCAGCTTTCTCCTCTTACTTTATGTCAGACAGAAAATGGAAAAGAAAAGAAGGAGCTGAAGACAAAAATGCACCCTTATAGGTCATGCTTCAGTTGCCTGCCTTTCCTATGGACCCTGTCCCCAAACATGTGAGGTATATGGGGGACATTTTAGATCTAAACCATAATGGATGGATCAGGTTACTTAATATTTCCATCTCATATTTTCAATCTAGTTTCTCTTCTCCATTAACTCTTCCTGCATGGACATTCATTGTGCATTTTACCAGCCTCTCTGGCTACTTCTTTGCTTTCTCACCTATTATTACTAAACTCTAATGCATGGAGTTTTCAAGGACACAGCCCTAGAATAATTTATCCATTATCAATTCTTATTTGATCTCATTTTTGCTTTTTGATGGCTCCTAAAATTACATCCCAGTCCCAAATACCAGTAGCTACAAATTAGGGTAATTTTTTCTAACTTCTTGTCTCTCATGTCCCCAGTCCCCACTTCAAGATCTAAAAAGGCTTCTCAAACAAAACAATGATTATTTTCTTTCACATCTTTTCCCTACACTTTTCCATCTCAGTAAGTGACAAGTGCATTCTCCTGCTTGTGTAGGTCCTAGATCCTCTGGTGATTCTTGGTTTTCTCTCACATCTCCAGTTCAACCCCTGGCAAAATCCTGCTGCTGTAGCTGCCCTTCTCTGTGACAAGCCATGTGTGTAGCTACCTCAGCAGCAGATCTACAGCTCTTATTACTTTCTCCTTGATAATATGTATGCAGAAATCCAGAGGATCTCCTTAAACCAAATGGTATATCATACCCTGCTCTCTTCTAACCCCTCTACTTATTTCGGGACTCATTTGAAACAAACACTTAGATTGTAGAAAGCTAAGCTTCTACTTTGCTCCCAACCCCTTACTTGAGTTCAGTCAAGCTGGTCTCTGCCCCAGGGTCTTTGCACACTCTGTGTGCTCTCTGAAATGTCTTCCCCAGGAATAATCACTTATTAATTCAGATCTCATTAGTCTTTATTGAAAACCCAGGTTAGCAGAGATCCTGTGCTTAACTGTACCGCTGTCCTGCCACTCTGTTTCTCAGTTCTTCTTGTACCTATTGCCACCTGCATCCCTGTCTATTTACTAGTAATTATTAACTTCCCTCTCAAGGATGACAGACTCTGATAGCAGAGATAGATCCACACTTCCTAGAGCAGTGCTTATTTCACAGTAGCTAATCAAGAAATAAATACAGAAAATTGCCTCATTCTTACATTTTTATTCATCAGCTAACAGCTCTCATTGACCAAAAAAAAGTGCATGCAGGAGGGGCCCAGGGGAGAACTGGAAACCCAAATTTAGGAACTGATTATCTTTGAACCTTAGTCATTGAATTATGGCATCATTTGGGAGCTGAGTTTGTTAGAAATGCAGACCTCCAGGACCAATCCCAAATCTACTGCCAATACACTCTTTTAAATTAGCAAATTAAGCTGAACAGTTCATTTTACTCTTTTGAGGACTCGTTATTAGAGTGTTGGGATGAATGACCTATAGTTATACAGGCTCCTCTGTAGCTAGGGACAGAACAAGACCTCAGAATATTGAAATTTTAATAATGTTTCTGGTTAAGTTTGTGTTGTAGTAAGATGCACTGTCCCACTGTCTCTCAATGTTCCCAGTCTTCCTTCATTAAGAAACATTGGTTTGATCATGATTACTGCTTTCTTTGTATTTGACATGGAATAATCTTGCCATATTGTCTGCTTTCCAGAACTTGTGACTTTATAGGTGCTTGATAAATGAGAAGAGTGACTTGTATCAGGGCAACTAATAAGACCAGGTGTCCTGCTGTCACTCAATTTTTGACACAGGAAAGACCTTGCCCAGGAGACTGTGCAGGGGAAAAATTATTGCTTGTATCATGATCCCTTGTCAAGAATTGTATAATGAATCTGAGTTGTGGCAAGAGTCCATTGAAAATCCCCACAGGGCCAATCTTCTCTCTGGGGTGATGTTAGGAAGCAGGTGCTTTGTGCAACAGGACTTGATGTTCAGACGGGCAGAAAGAAGATGGTATGGCTTTGTGGTCTGTTCCTTTCTTGAATGGTCTTACAAAGAGCATCTCTTGGGCTTGTACTTGCTGTAATTGTTGCATTATTATCTTGTCACTGTTCAAATTTAGCTTGCTAAATCATTCTGAACTTCCTTGACAGGCTGGGAAAACAAGGTCAGAAAATAATTTCTTACTTATCTTAGGTTGGTTTCCTAAGAAGCAGATGCTGAGATGTGAATTTGAAAGCATGGAATTAATTGTTGTAGGGCTTATAGGAGAGTGGGAGGGAGGACAGTAGGACGGCAGAAAGGAAGATTTCGAGCAGCATTGCTGCTTCGGTGAGGTTGACTCATCTTGCTCCAAGAACACGAAGAGAACAAGAGATGAACACCCACCTTCAGGCAAGAGGCCTCTTATCAAGCAGCTTTGGACTGTCCCTCAAAACTGAGTGTAACCTCGCAGAGGTCACTGGGTAAGACAACTCCTGTTGATCAGGCGACAGCCCTGTAATGAGGAGGGCCATTGCCATCTACCAACACTCCACATCCAGAGTGGGTGTCACAGAGGAAAGCTGTCTGACAGTGTTTATTAATAATTATCTGTACACAGACCCTTTCTGAGAAGTCATTTCTCTATGTAGACTGAAAATCTGTCTGGTTATCTAGGCAAAGAAGGAAACTTGCAGTTTTCTATGGCAACATTTTCTTTTATGTACTTGCATGTAGAGATCCAGCTTGACATGGATGTAGCTATCTTGGTTGTGACCACTGCTTTGCCCATCAGGTGACCTTGGGATGAATTCCAAACCCTGTAGAATGAACAAAAGCATTGAGATAGTCAGCCAAGTGCTACATGCTGGCCACTGATGCCCAAGCTAATTATGAAGTAACATTTGATATGTGTTATAAATAAATGCATATATATTTTTAAAGAAAATAAATAAATAAATTTTAATAGAAATGATACAGAATTTTGCTAAACAAAATGGTAGCAATTCACCAATCATTGTTATATTGTATATTGTTGCATTCAAAATAACAGTTCAGATTACCAGATATAAGCTTACAAAATTGGTCAAAAAATTCAAAAGAAGAAAGAAATCTAAGCATTAACTAAATATTCCTTTAGGGGCTGGCGAGATAGCTCAGTGGGGCTGGCGAGATAGCTCAGTGGTCTAAAGCGCCTGCTTAGGCAAGCATGCAAGGGCCCTCGGCTCGATTCCCAGTACCACATGCCATGCCAGCCCCGCCCACAGGGTGGGCTGAGCTGACCATAAAAAAAAAAAAGAAAAAAATAAAGGAAACATTTGAAAAAAAAAAAAGTTTTAAAATAAATAAATAAATAAATATTCCTTTAAATACACCAGTAAAAATCAGCTGTACAATTATCCAAGCTATCCTCTGTATAAATGTATGTAATTTTCCCTTCCTTCTTTTTCTCCTTTTCCTCATCCCAATTTGTCTTTCCATTTGAACAGTTTCTTTCTCTTTCACAGCATTTATTACACCTTTCAGATTTTCTTTACTCTTTCACATTCTTACACTACGAGGACAATAGGATGCTCACAAATGTGGGTCTGATTCATTTCACGTGTGCATATGGTGTTTCATCATATCCATTTACCTATAAAAGCCCCAAGTTTATCTTTCTTTATAGCTGAGTAATATTCCAATATATAAATATACCATGTCTTTTTATCTGCTCATCAGTCGGTAAACATTTGTTTTGTTTCCAAGATTTAGCTATGACAAATTGTACTGCTATAAACATGGGTACACATACATCACTGGTATGATGTTTTTAGATAACAACCAAATGAATGAAATACTTATGAGTTAATATACTTTTGGTGCCGGCAAGGTAGCTCAGTGGATTAAAGTGCCTGCTTAGGTAAGTTTAGGCAAGCTCAGGTCTGCAGTTTGATCCACTGCACCACATGATATGCCAGCCCCACTCTCAGGGCAAGCTGAGCAGGCCACAGAGTCTGGATGTAGTGGCTCACGCCTGTGATCCCAGTACTAAGGAGGCTGAAAACAGAAGGATCACTACGAGTCTGAGCTGCATAGTGAGATGCCGTAACAGCAAAATACATTTAAAAAATAGAGTTAATATATTTTTGAGAAAGCCCAGGTACACTGGCTGCAGATGGCCAGGAGCTACTTTTGTCTCGCTTAGCCTATAACCCTCTGCCTTGGACTCTGGAGAGCTTCCTATCTTCCTGCCACCCAAGACACTCTTCTGTATGTAAGTCCCAAGTAAACTCTAGTCTGTGTAGACCTGGATTTACCAGTTCTTTCTTTGGTCTATTCACACTTTTGCTTTTGTTGATTGTTCTATACAGTGGTTTCTGAGAAGTTTAGCATTCACTGCTTTTAATCCAAAGTAATACTAATTTACACTACGCAAAAAACTAGTCTGCGAGTGATAGAGTTATTTTAATTTTATTGATTAGGAAAAAAGAAGGAAACATAAAAAGCCAAGAAAAAAGAGAACAAGGCAAACCTTTCCCAAGCTACATAACAGAGGCCAATGTGATGATCTCACTTCCACTTCCATATGCTTAGCCTCATGGTATAAAGTGAGCGACCACCATTGTAAGGGTGAGCACAATGTCATAAACCTTGCACACATGGCACTCAACACTTTGGAGTTTCCCATTGTATAATGTCTACACAAGCCCAAATGAAAGCAAATGAGGAAAAAAATATAATAAAACATGGATCCCTTAGATCTGGAACAGGCAATGATCAAAGTACACACTATATATAATGAGAGTTTAAATAAAGCATTTAATTACAGGAAAATACTTTCCCATTAATCACACCCAAGATGAACTCAATTTCCACACACTTATTCCATCATTCTGCCACTAAGTGTCTCAACAAGATGTGATAAAATGCGGTAAAAGGCCTGGTGAGATAGCTCAGCAGACTAAGTGCTTGCTTAGGCAAGGACAGGGGCCAGGGTTCGATCCCTGGCACCACATGCTGTGCCAACCCTGCCTCTGGGCACTCTGAGCCAGCGACCTAGTCTGGGGGTGGTGGCACACACCTGTAATCCTAGTGCTGAGGAGGCTGGCAACAGGAGAATAACTACAAGTTCATACTGTATAGTAAGACTCTAAAAAAAGGGGAAAAATGTGGTGAATGCTGCTGCCTAATACGGCCCAACAGAAAGGCTTTTACAACTATTATAGTGTGTCCTCCTCCACCTTATTCGCCCAAATTTGGCACCGCATAACTCCTAGCTCTTCAGCAAAGTAAAAATGACTAGGACAGGCAAGTGCTTTGAATTAATTCAGGATCTTGCTGCAGCCATGACATAAAAAGGAACTTCCAGATTGGCTCCCAAATTGGGCTTATATTGTTTGGACACTTGTCTTAGATGCTGAATAGTTGATTGAAAGTTGACAGGGCTGGAGAGATAGCACGGCAGTCTAAGTGCCTGCCTGGCAAGCGCAAGGACCCAGGTTTGATCCTCGGTACTGCTTGCTGCACAGGCCCTGGGTGCTCCATGCTGGCCACCAACACCATGCATGGTGGTGCACTCCTCTAATCCCTGTGCTGTGGAGGCTGAGGCAGAAGGGTCACTATGAGTCCAAGCTGCATAGTGAAATCCTGTACCAAATAGATAGATAGATAGATAGATAGATAGATAGATAGATAGATAGAGTGTGCCTCCCAAACCCCAATCTACTTCCAACCAGCACTCAGGCCCGGCGTGTGTGTGAGACTGCCCACCTGCCCGCCAGAACCTCCTTCATTCGACAGTCCTGGTATAGAACGCTGAGGCTGAACTCCCAGGAGAGAGTCTAGGGCCCAGACCCACCCAGCTAATCCAGGAGCAGAACATCTTGCCAGAGGGACACAGCAGGTTCACTTCCATGGGCTGCAGCAGGAAGAAGCTGAGCACAGCAACCAGACCCAAGCCATGCCTACCTGGATAAGTTTGAGCTTGGTAGATCCATATTAGGTAAACTGAGACACTTTGCCAGACTCAGATCTATAACAGCATCTTTTCTTTCTCTTTTGATCAAGAGAGGGGGCAACAGGTAACTGGGGTGAATTATTCTGCCTGTAAGACTCCAGGTACATCAAGGGGAGGAGATCAGATAGAACTTAGGGGAGCTAATTTAAATATAAATTCACAATTTAATATCTGCTCTGCTATACAGTCATAATGTTTGCTCTTATGGTCTAAAATACAAACTCGTTAGTTACAAAAGTTTGTCAACTGCTAAATCTCAGTACGTATTACGAATATTGCTAATGGTAGTTCTGTAAATATAAAATCATAACTGCCTTGTCCACATAATCTCTCTTGGGTAAGCATTTCAGTCGGTGCTAAGGTTATAACGGCACCAAAGCTCTACCCCAAAGGTCAGAGGACAGTGCTATACAAAATGACAAAAAGAAGGAGCAAAATACAGTATCAGGCCCCAAGCCCACCCAGAACA
>NW_004524636.1:11430685-11432946 GCF_000260255.1 Octodon degus
TATATATATATTGGCAAGAATGATGGAATAAGTGTGTTCAGAGTGAGGGGGAGTGTTTTGAAGGTGACTGGTGGTAACTTGTTTTTCACTGTGATATTTTAAAATTCAGACATCACAGTTTTTTGCCACCCTTTATGTCTCGTATGTGCAGCCCTCCACTACATCTTAATAATTAACATTGTACTGTGGAGTTTCCATGCTAAGCACAAAAGGCTGTATTTAAATTTGAAAACTAGAGTAGTCATTCCTATGAACTCCAGGGTACATTTACTAATTTATTTATTTAATAATGTCAATGTTTTCTTATTCATTCCCTTTAAGAGGATATTTTTATTGTTCCCAGAATTCTTGCTCTTCTAGACCATGGAGTAAAAATTCTTTTGCATATGTCTTTGGATTTACTCAAGAGAGAATATCTAAAAGTATGCTAGAAGAAGAATTTATATTTCTGACATGACTTTTCAAAAGGTTAAAGATGTTACTAGGTGGAACTACACTGAGGGTGAACCTAGCTTGCCAATTTTAGAAAAGAATACATGGCAGGAGAGCTCATCCATGGGGTTATAGGTAGAATATATTCTCAAATATCTAAATTTTTATCATTGTTCTGCTGCCATGTTGAGAGGTGCATGCGGTTACCTCTTGAAGGTAGCCTTTTAAAGAAATAGAGTTGAATAAATGTTTATACATGTTTAGGACATTTTTCTTTAGTTTCATGGAATATGTGTTCAAATTCTTAATTTGTATTTAAATATTGCTCTGTCAATAACTCAAGAAAAAAAAATGCAGGCTTTGAATATAGTAAAAAAATAAAGTTTTCTTGTTTGACAAAAACTACCATTGTTTTTTCATCTACTTGAATGAGAAATATAATATGCATATATGGAAATACACATATGAACTATACAGTTCAATCAATGTTGGCAAATGTATGCACCCTTTTAACCATAGCCCATATAAAGATGTAAAATATTTCTTGGAGTGCAGAAATTTCAGTGAATCCTTTTTCTGTCAATCATTCTCATAAAACCATCACTATTATGACTTGTATGCTGTGTATTCTGCCTTGGGTTAATTTTCATTTTGTGTTAGTACATTTTCACAGTACTTAATGGTTAAGGTCCCAGTAAATAGTTGGTATAGGTGCATAACACATATTAACTCTTTTATCATCCTCTTCTCTCCTTTCCTTTTCTTCTTATTTTTTAAATCTTTTATTTATATTTTATCTTTACCAATATTTTATTTAAAGAGAATATAAACATTTTTAAAATATCAGATACTATTCAGAATTTCATTAAACAATATAATAGGAATTCCACAATGGTGGTTATATTGCCTCTTGTTGTCTCCAAATTAGTAGCTCAAAATATCAAATATAAGTATGAAAAATTGGTCAAAAACTTAAAAGTCATAAAAATATTAAGCATTAACTATTCTTTTCAAGACACCAATAGAAAACAGCAGTACAATGGTTCAAGCTATCCTATATATTTTTCCCTTCCTTTTTTCTTTCTTTTCTCCTTTTTCCCCATTCCATTTGTTTTTTCCCTTTGTTGAACAGCTTCTTTCCCTTGCACAAGAATTAAAATAAGTCATCCCCCCAAAATTCAAGGACCCAGTCCAGAAATGGACATCTGAGATGAGTATACACTTCTCAGATGAAGAGAAACAAATGACAAATATATACATGAAATAATGTTCAATATCATTGGTCACTTAAGAAATGCAAATTAAAACAACACTGAGAAAGAATGGCTATCACCAAGAAGTCAACCAATAACAAATGCTAAATGGGCTGTGGGGAAAATGGAACGCTTCTCCACTGTTGGTGGGAGTGTAGACTGGTACAACCACTATGAAAGTCTATGTGCAAATTTCCCAAAAATCTAGGGTTAGAGGTCCCACTCAAGCCAGCTATTCCCTTCCTGTGTATTTTTCCAAAAGAACTGAAAAGGTCATACCACAGCTATACATGTTTATCCATGTTTATAGCTATGACAAAATACAATTTGTCATAGCTATAATCTTGGAAACAAAACAAATGCCCATCAACTGAGGAATGATAAAAAAGTCTTGTATTTTTACATAATGGAGCATTATCAAGCTATTAAAAAATACATTTGAGGCTTTTTTCAGTAAATGATGCAACTGGAGTCCATACTTGTAAGTGAAGTAAAACAGTCCCTCAGGTGAAAACATCATATTGTCTCACTAGTGTAAGAACCTGAAAGTGTAAATAAAATCTTATCTATTAAAAT
>NW_004524636.1:11433046-11438829 GCF_000260255.1 Octodon degus
AGAGAGAGAGAGAGAGAGAGAGAGAGAGAGCTGATTTCTACTGGTTTAGTAAAAGAAGAATTTAATGCTTAAATTTTTATTATTTAATTTCTAATGTTTCCTCTTTTTAATTTCTTATAGATTTTTTGACCAATTTATATGCTTGTATCTGCTAATCTAAAAACTAATTTGAATACAACATTATGAAATATAACAACTGTTCTTAAATTCTTATCTTATTTGCTGAAACTCTGCATGATATCTTTTATTTTTTGTTATATTTTATTCTGTTTAAAAAGTAAAGAAAATTCTAACATCTTAAAGTATCTCTTATTTATTAATTTGAGTTTGTACTCTTATTTAATATCAGGTGATGAAGAAAATTTCACCAGCATTTTGGCCCATTTGTTTCACCAAAATAATTGAATTTTGTTCCCTTTGTTTGTCAGAATAATTAAATTAAATAATTAACACAATTTTAAATATCACTTTTAAGCAAAATACTTTAAAACTCTATTTTTTATAATACAGAAATAAATGATAATTTATTCACGTGAATTTTCATACACTAGAATTTTCAAATTATATTTAATTATGTGAAAATACTTAAATACATAACTGTGGGAAAAGAACATAGAATGTTATGATAGATCTAAATTTGATATATATGGAGAGAAATATGAAATGACAGTCAAAGATAAATGAAATGTCAGTTTTAAGTTTGGGCTTGATAGTTTCTTCTGCATAATCCCTTCTTAAAATTGCTTAGTATGTATACATATTACTATTATAAATATGAAATACTTTTTATAAAGATTATGGCATGATGTTATGTTAAGTAATTATGAAACAGACCCACAGCCACAAAAATATTATTTTACTGTCCCGATAGCGTTGCAGCACAGTGGCAGGTTGCCTGCTCAGTAAATGGTTTTGTGTCAATTACATGTCCACTTGAAAAACAATCTTAAGTCTTAATTCACACAATCCACAAAAAAATATTTTACTTCAGGTAAATTGCAGGCCTAAATAAGAAAGTTAAGCCACTAAAAAGAACATTTCTTCTTCTAGAAAAAGCATTGAAAACCCCCACTTTTACCACTTTATTGATGTAAAATTCATCATCACCTCTTTCAGATACACAACTCAGTAGTTTTTATTATTTGCACACAGTTATGAAACTGTCATCATAGTCAATTTTAGGAATTTCATTATTTATTCCCTCAAAAACCTGACACTTTAAAATTTGTTCTGAAGGTACCAAAATCTTTCAATTTTATGCAACTACTAGAATTTATGCTCTGTAATCTCTCTCACTTTTCATCTTTATAGATTCTTCAATTATGGATATTTAATGTGAATGAAATTACTAAAATGTGGTATTTGTGATTTTGTCTTCCCTTAATACATTTCCAAGCTTCTTCTGTGTTGAAGCATGAATCAATGTATCCATTCTCTTTATGCATAAATAATATTTCATTTTACAGATATAGCATATTTTGTTTATTCTTTCATCCATTAATGGATGTTTGCATTGATTCCATACAAATCATGCTGCTAAGGACATTGGAGCAATTGTTTTTGTGTGGACATGGATTTGCATTTCTCCTAGATGTCCACCTAGTAATGGAAATGCTGGATCATTTGGTAATGCCACACTTAATATTTAAGAAACCATCAGACCGTTTTCCAATTGGGCTGGACCATTTCATATACCTATGAACCATCTATGAAGGCTCTCATTTCACTACACCCCAGCCAACACATGTAATTTTTTGCCTTTTTTACTCTAGCCAGCCTGGTGTGTGCTAAATTGAGTCAATTTGTGGTTCTGATTGCTTTTCCCTGATGGATAATGTTGATCATCTTTTCATGTACTTGCGGGGCACAGTAGGATGGATCATCATATAATGATGCATCTGCTGATGGAATATTAAACAACGATGGAAAAGAGCTGACAAGCAGGTGCACATAGAAGCGGGAAAGGCATTCAGACACATATTCAGAAAAGCATACTGGACATCAAAGTGTATGTATTGCATTATCCCATTCATATGAATTACTAGGAATAAATGAATGAGTGGCAATCATGCTCAGGATAAGGACTATTTTGTGTGCCACTGAGGGGGGCATGCAAGAATCTTTCAAGCTGCTGTCAGTACCCTGCATCTTGATCAGTACGATGATCACATAGGATGAGGATGAGTATAATTTTAACAAAGATGTGTGCATCTTGCTCGATACACATTTCATCTCAGTACAATTTTTAAAATTTTAGTAATAGAAGGTGAGGCAATGAAAGATTCCCTTAGGTCAAACAACCCAGGAATGATAGGAATAAAAATTTAATGATGTAGAAGAGAAGTCTTTTTAAGGAAATAAAGATTGCTGGGATTGGAGCATGAAACAGACTTTTCTATGCCACTTTATCCATCATTTTTAGTCAATTGGTTTGAATTTAAAGTATTTTTATATTAGGGTAGTTTTGATAGCTAAATTGCTCTCATGATTTGAAATCTCCAGATATATTTAAGGGCAGGAAGAAAATAATTGCTATAATGAGTAAGGAAGAACTCTTTCTGCCTCGAGCTTTCAAAGATAAGAGGGCATTTAATGGAGCTTTTCCTGTAGCTTTAAAAGCACCCTGCATGGGGGAATCTTCTTTCCATATAGTTTAATGATCCAAGAAGCATTTTCATGAATGGCAAAGTAGTAAGACCCATGTAAGTTCATGAAGAAAGCAGACAATGTAAGCAGGGCAGCATAACCTATAAAGAACTAAGGGTATTTATCATGTGGGAGCTAGGCTAGAAAAAGCCAAGGTAAAAGAGGAGAAATAAAGTTTAGGTATGCCACAAAAAAGAGTACTTAATATTGTGGATAACTCTTTGAAGGCCTCAATGGCTTTTATGCATGACCAGACAGAGAAAAAACAAAGGAAAAAAAGAAGAAAGAAGAAAGGAAGAAAAAAAGGGAAGAAAGAAAGAAAGAAAAAAAGAAAGAAAGAAAAAAAGAAAGAAAGAAAGAAGAAAGAAAGAAAGAAAGAAAGAAAGAAAGAAAGAAAGAAGTCATACTATTTATAGGATTTATAAATGTATATAGTCAGTTCCATGTTCCAGGAGAAACTAACTATATACTCTAATTAGAGACTCCATAGAACAGGGTTTAAAGAAGAGATTCTTTTGCATATGGTTCCTTGGAGCAATCTAGTGGAAATTGGTAAGGGCACAAAGAAAGTAGGCAATTGGACTGGGGAGATGGCTCAGTAGAATAAGTGCTTGCCTGGGAAGCACAGGGTCCTGAGTTCAATGCCTGATACCACAAAAAAAAAAAAAAGGAAAGTAGGCAAGGGTAGAGTGAAAAGTTAGTCACAGAGGGGTGCAGGCACAGCCTTAGTCCTTAACCGGCCTAAGCCAGTCTCTCCCAGACTGGTCCTACCTGGGAGCAAGAGGAAGTACCTTTTGATCTCTCACATCAGTAAATTCTGCAAGCCTGACAGAGTACAGGGTGAGAAAATTCCCTTTCAGACAAAAACCATCCAGGATTCTCTGAACTTTCTTTACAAGCAGGCCCTGATTTGGAGGATTGTTTGTTTGTTTACATGTTCTCCAATGTCAGCAAGCATACTGCCCAGGCACTGTTTGAAATTCTCCCATCCTTGATAAAAGATCACCCTGAAAACAGTCAGCCTCTCATCCTCCACCACCTGCTGGGTGATATCTAATTCCTCAACACAGATTCGGCTCAACTGATGTAACCAGAATCTTCCCTTAGATCTAGTTTCCCATAAAGTCATGTTCCACCCGCTGACCCCAACTTACTCTGTGGCTTATGCCTTTCTGATTCTCCTTGTTGTATTCAGAGTTCATCTCCATCTCTTTTCCACACCATGAGCCCAATTGCAGTGACTGCTACACTTCAAGGAATATCTCTTCCTGTGCCTCGGTTGCATCACAAACAATTTTTACATGAGGGGAGTCAAGATAGAAACGCTGAGAAAGGACATCAGTGAGCTGTTCTCAGCCCACGCACTGGGTGGTTGGCAAATGCAGATCCCAGTCAGAGGAAGGGAATGTGGGAGAGTACCAGTGGCATCCTGCCAACTTCCACAAGGATGGAGGCAAATTCAATCTTATTCATCCTTGCTAATCATCACAGGCATTCCTCTGGTTTATGTTAAGGCCTGTCAGTATTACCCAAACTTCAGTCATTTGCAAACTACTTTTGCATCATCTTGGTGTCCACATCATTATTATAAAGTCACCTAACCATTATTTTTCTTAAAATTGACATTTAAAAAAAAATATATATACACATTTGATACACACTAACATCTATAAAATTTATGTTTCAGTTGTTGCATGCTTAAAAGAGTCAAGACTTGTCCAACTACTTATATTCAAATAGAATATAAAAATATGATCTTAAAAAACCTCTTTCCAATCACTAAAGATACAGCTGTATTCACTTGAGGAACACTGATTTAGGGGATGCTAACATGGCACACCTAATTTCATCATTATGACCCTTGTATTCTAGAAAATCTATAATGGTGATTCAAGTTGCCATCATGAAAGCTAATTATTTTTATGAAAATACTGCCTTTAAAAATTCATACATTTATATATAATTATGTACATATTGATATATTAATAAAAAAACTGACAGGGATTATTACATTAAAATAGTTCAACTAAGCCTTTATATATGGGAGGGCTTTGGGGAATGGAGAGGCAAATTTTAATATTTGCAGTGATAATCTACCAAGATTGTATGCTGATTTAGGATCTCAAAAGGAAGAGTATGTGAATGTTAGACTTAATATAAATAAGATGGTTTAGGAAACGAACATTCAAAGTAAGTTTCAAAACCATCTGGCTACGTTTAAAATGTCAGTCATATGACAAATTGGCATTAGTGAAAACACAGGTTTGTGGATCAATGAAACTGAACAGAAAGCACACTTACACAGTCACTTGTTTTATGACAAAATTGTCAAGGCAGTTGATTGGTCAGAGGGTTACCTCTGTAACAAAGGATGCTGAGTCAATTGAATATTCATATGAAATTTAAAAAAATTGATCATTACCTGTTAATGCACTCAAAATATACCTCAAAATGTCATTAGCATAACTTTAAAACATAAAATTATAAATTTTCTAGAAAAAAATAGGAAAAAATTCTTTGTGACTCCTGGGTAAGGTAATTACTTAATTACTTATAAAAAGGGTGAATCACAGAAGAATAATCAAGTAAATTTAGTACATTTCAAAAAGTTTTTTAAAAGATGCTATTCAGAAAAGAAAAGGCAAGTCACAAAGAGAAATGATTTGCAACACATATATGTCAGACAAAGGACTTATAACGAGAATAGAAAAAAGCAACTCCTACAAATCAGTAAGAAGACACACAATCTAATGAAATATGGCAAACATTTGAATAGAAGCTTCACTAAGGAAGATATGCAAATGAACAATAAAAACATGAAAAGATGTTCAATATCATTAGTCTTCAGGGAAGTGCAAACTAGCACAACAAAGAGATACCAATACATACTGCAGGTCAAAGAGAAGCTGGTATGCCCTGATTTCACATTTGGAGGGATTTTGCCACTTTATTTCAATAGCACGTCTCTCAGTTTTCAAAGGCAAATGTAAGCAGACATCATTAACAACCCTACCCAAAGAGGAAGGGCATACATAATTGTATTAGGACAATTTAAAAAATGATAATTCACAAGACACTATTTTTCCTCTCTTTCATAATGAACTTGGAAGGCTCAGGATGCTCAGTTTTGAGTGTCA
>NW_004524636.1:11439964-11440473 GCF_000260255.1 Octodon degus
GTGTTTGGCTATGATTTGGGGAAGATTAGGCATGTGAAATGCATTTATAATTTTCAACTCAAGTCACAGCCACTTTCTCTTGTGCTGGAAAACAATGTCTGATACCCACAACTTAAAGGAGGATAGTTATATTTGGGCTCAAAATTTTCATGCATACTCTTGACTCCAAGACAAAAATGATATGGTAGAAGGACCTAAGTAAAGGACAAGTACTCATGTTATGAGAGCCAAGAAGCAGAGGGAAAGAAGGGAAGACTAGGGTGTGAGACCCATGGCCTTCCAACCCCCAGGCCCTGAGGGACCACTTCCAACTATCCCCTGTGTCCTAAATGGAAAGAGCTATATGGTCCCCATGATCTAGTCACTGTCCAAAACCCCACATCTGAATGCATGATTTCTTTTTTTTTTTTGGGGGGGGGGACATCTTTGTTTTATCTAAAGCATAGTGTGTTGTATGATTTTTGCCCAACTACAGGTGAATCCAGGTGTCCTGAGAACACACAAGTGAA
>NW_004524636.1:11459813-11462217 GCF_000260255.1 Octodon degus
CTTTACTGATTAGCACTTGTATTTTAGTTCATGTTCCCCAGAAGCAGAGCCTGAGCCATCATTTGTATAGCAGTGGTTTATGAAGAAATTGTATCTAGGAACAAATTATGAAAAAGGATGGCAAGGAAAGAGAATCTCTGTAAGGTGTCATTTCAGGCATAGTCCCTATCTTGCTATGAACCTACAAGGAGATTTGGAGTACAAAGTACACCTTGCAGTTCACCATAATTCAAAGTAAGGGAGCCTGACTTTTTATCTGTAAGTATTCTTATTTTAGAAATTTAATGCAAATGGAAACATGCAACTCATGGCCTTTTGTGTCTATCTTCTTTCATTTGAAATTACACTTTTAATTTTTTATTATGATTATTATCACAGTTAATATGAATGTCCAGGTACCACTTTTTGTGTGGATATATAGCTTCAATTTTCTAGGGTAGATGCCTAGGAACAGAAATGATGGGTCAAGTGGTGATTTCCTGTCTAACATGATGAGGTCCTGGTAAACATTTTCCCAAAATGTCAGCCTTACTTTATATTCAGCCAGCATTGTGTAAGGGTTCTAATTCTTTTTCAGACTCGGTTTAATACCTCCTAGGATGTTTTGATTATGGCCATTCTAGAGATTTGCTTTTTCCTGGTGATGGATGATACTGAGCATCATTTTAGGTTCCTGTAGCCCATTCCCATACTTTCTTTGGGAAAAAAAATGTCTATTTGTATACTTTCTCCTTTTAAAATTCAGTTTATTTAGTTTTGAAGAGTTAAAGAATTTCACATATTTTATTGGATGCTTTGAGCAGTTGTCATTTTAGCAACTGAAGCCACAAAGATGTAAATATTGATAAACCTTGGGTTCAGTGCCTGTACAGTGTCTTTTAGTTTATTGGCTGTGTATATATTTATCAAGTAATATAATTCAATACTTGTCCTCACCACTTTATATTAATGAGACCAAAGAGCAAAGTACAACTTTATATTATCATCTTCATTAAGAAAATAGATGTCTGGAGGAAAAATAAACATTCGACAATGTTAGAGTTAAACTCTATATTCCTAATATTGAACTTTCTTTGAAATCATTTTCCAAGGCAAATCCATAAAATATGAGGTGACCGTGTTTCCTATTTGCAAACAATGCATAAAACATAAAGTAACAGGCACCATATTCACATTTTAAAAATGCAATTTGGAAAGTAGTGCTTTCTTGCTTGTCTTGAAGCCAGCTACCAGAGGATATGAATAACAAGATCAGAAGAATCCAATAAAGGTTAAATGTGCTTGTGGGTAATTTCCTCTTCATTTGGGTGCAGTTTCAGTTAGATGAAGGACAGATACCTGAAACCACTGAATGCATTTCACTGGAATGTAAGCTAAATAAAAATGGCTCTCTGTTCAGAAATTTAATCTAATACAACTCAAAGTATTTAAACAAGCATTCCGTGATGCCTTATTATGAAGGTTGGTGTATCTACTAAATTGAGAAAGAGCAGAAATTTAAAACTAGCAACTAACAAACAATGCCTTAGGAATAACTAAATATGTGAAGTACCATCATTCTCAGTAAAAATTAGTCAACAACTTTTTAAAAGCTACTTATTAGATAGCTATCCTATATTAGATACTAAATGTTGGGACCCAAAGATGAGCGAAAGACACAGGAAAATGTTCTTGATAAGCTCATGTTCTACTAGAGAACATGGCTGGTAAGTAGATACACAAAAGAACTGTGAAATGCAATAAATGCTACTGCGGAAAACATTGCTTAGTACTAAATAATAGGAAAAGTTGAGTGCAAGTAGTATTTGATGAGAACATTAAAGAAGATCTGTATAAGACTATAAAAATCTGTCTTAAGACTCAGTGGATATTTTTGAATATGAGATGCTATGTCATGCAAGTGGCATTTGATTCTCTTCAGTGCCAGTGAAGAGAAAGTGCACTTCTATTGTTTTCTGTTATTTTCCAATCCTCATCCCTCGTATTATGCTTATAGTGCTAATAAGAGTGTTTGGATCAGTTGCTGTTGTTGGAGAAACATTAGAATGCTAAAACAATATGTACTTATGACTGTTCATGATATTTCACAAACTGTATGGCAGCCAATGCTATCTTGTTTTAACACTGAAGGAATTTGCCTCCTTAATTTCTATATCATTTAGCTAATATCTAAGAACACAGTGCAAACTATCCTAAGCTTCATGCCAAAAATAAACGTTTTGTTTTGGGATAACAAAAGTGATCTGAATTTGTTTGTGGTCATGATTTTAAAATTCTGTTAATATGCTAAAATAAAATGACTCATACCCTTTAAGTTTGTGAATAGTACAGTATATAAATTTTAGTTCAATAAAGGTGTTACTTAAAAAAAAGATTTTATTCTACTTTATGTATCTGTGGGTAA
>NW_004524636.1:11463037-11493923 GCF_000260255.1 Octodon degus
CATTAGAACCATAACATTTTCATTCCAAAAGTTACAGAGGAATACAAAGTACTGGGGCCAGATTCAGTAAAAAATCCAGCAGGGCAAATATTAAGTCCTAAAGCAAGTCATTTGAAAAGCCCTAAGTCCATTCAGTTGCAAGGACTACATCTCTTCCTCATGTGGCCTGAGAGGGTCAGGGTGCTATGTCAAGGGTGCTATGGTAAACCTCGCTGCAACTATAGGATTGAGGTCAGTATGTTAAAAATGATAATATAATTGATAACACTTTTAGTTCATCAATTAAATACTAAGTATTTAGTGCATTTAAAATATATTATAGGATTCACTGCTTCTTTCCATTGACCAGCATAAATCCACAGTACAATTCTCCAAATCATCCTGCTGGCATACATAGGTATATCTCTTTTCCTCACTCATTGTCTTTTTTCAATTTTTTTCTTTTTCTTTCTCTTAATTTGTTATAACTTTTTTCTTTTTTTTTTTCAATTTTGCATACATACCTGGTAATCTGAACAACTAATTTGAAGGCAACACTATGCAATACAACAAATACTGTGGAATTCATATTCTTTCGTTTAGTAAAATTCTGCACCATTTCTAATTTTTATTACTATTTTACGTTCTCTTTAAAAAATAAAAATGATATAAGAAAAGGAAAAAAGAAAGAAAGGGAAAAGAAATACACATGTATATAAGTAGGGTAGGTTGGATAATTAATTGTACTATTGATTTCTGCTCATCTATTGAAAGAAGCAATTAATATTTAATTTTTTCTCCCCTTTTAATTTTTTTAATAATTTTTTGATCAATTTTATAGGCTTATACTTTATAATCTGAACAACTAATTTGAAGACAACAATATGCAACACGACAAGCATTGTGAATTCCTATCATTTTCTTTAGTGAAATTCTGTGTCATTTTTAATTTTTTTACTGTTTTTTTGAATTCTTTTTAAAAATTAAAAAAACATTTTGCACTGTTAGGTGTTGAAAACCTGGGACACACATTTAGTCATACTCCTTGGAGTCTGTAAGACAAATAAGAAGTATACTTTTAAAGAATTAGATAAAAACGATCTCCCCCTCAGGCAAGAAATATTGAAAAGCTTCCTCATCTCACATTGTCTTTCTAATATAGAACTAAACACTTAGTTCATATCTATAAACAAACACTGCCCTCTTCACAAATCCAGGCACATAGGCTACTTTCTACTGAATGTTAGGTTGAGTATACATCATAATTTTTAAAAAAATTTATGTATTTGGTACAGGGTCTCACTATGAAGCTCAGACTCATAGTAATCTTCCGGTGTTCAACCTCCCCAGAGCTTGGCTTATAGGCATGCACTACCATGCCTGCTGGGACTTGGTTGCCCAGCTCAGCATGCCCAGGTTCAGGGCTGGTGCTGCATGTGGTACTGGGGATTGAACCCAGGTACCTGTGCTAGCCTAAGCAGGTGTTTAGTCCCTTCAGCTATCTAGCCATTACAACTTTTTATCTTTATAGAAGATATTATCCGTGTACCATCCATACCCCCTTGGTTCTCACCATCCACTGGCTTCTCACTGTAAGAATTTGAGGTCCTCTCTTTGAAGGCTTTGTCTTCCTTAAATTACAGGCTTGACTTGTGCATAAAACTGGCCAGCAAGGCTATAGTGCCAAAGTTGAGGGTGCTTCCCTCGGGCAGATGGCTGGAGTTTATGGGAAGCTCCTCTACTTCTTGTCCTTTGGTCATTTAGAACTCTTCAGCAGCTTAGAGCCCTGGTTACTTGTAGTGCTGTTGTGGTTATGAACGTGTCCTTTACTAACTCTGTTCCTTCCTATTCCATTTCCCCAACTCCCTCCCAGTGTGTTTTGTGAGACCACTTCCCGTGTAGATGTAAAATAGAATCCTTGTCTTGGGTTCTGATTCTGTGCAACCCAACAAAGCTCATGAAATAGACAGAAAGAAATAAACTCAGGTTAGGATTTAACAGAGTCAGAAACACCAGACTAAAATCAGAGGCCACCAATAATTGACTAGATGTCTGGCTTTGTACCTTTCATCTGTACTTGATTTTGCATAAGCCAAAGTCTCCACCTCTGTAGGCACACCAAATAGTGTGCTTCCAGTTATATTTGTGTCACTCGAGAAAGGTTGTGCATAACTAGATCTGCTGATTGGGGCTATATGTTTATATAAACAGCCCATTTATACATGAGAAACTGATAAACTAGAGCCACACTGTATCAGATAATTTCTTCTAATACTATTAATTCTACAAACATGTAATGAACATTTATTATGTGAAAGATACTATTCTACATTTTTGAGATAAACATTAGATTTAAGCCTGTTTCCTGCCTTTCACAGATTATAACTGGGCTAAGATTTAGACAAGGAAGAAGACGATGAAGGCTCAGTGGCTACATGACATGGGCAAATACCAGACTGGAGGAGTAAGCAGTTGGTTTCTGTGTGTTTCTCACCCCACAACAAATCAGGAATTTCTAGCAACAGTCTCTGGGATAAATAACAAAATGTAGGTTGGAATGGAACATTGAAAAGAGAAGGGCTACACAAACTACAGTTTAAAATGAAACAATCGTTAATAAAATAATCATTCTTCTACTGTTTTTAGGAGGAAGAAGTTTTAAAGACTCAGTGTGCCTCAGTGGTTCTAAATGGATGAAACTAGATCATGCAGAGTTGAACCATGAAAATAGAATAAAGTAGTATTTCATTCAGGGCAGGGAATTTGTTGTGCAGAGTTGGTGGAAGAACAGAGGAGCCAAAAAGAAGGTGGTGGAGGCCTGCAGCTCCCCGGGCTACAGAGAAGGGGAAAGAAGGGTGTTTGCTGAGCATGGTGATAGGGACAGGAGCGAGAGATGGCAGGAGGACCCTCTGCTACTTACAGTTGCCTTCCAAATCTCTGGCTGAAACCAGAGAGGAGCCATTACCCTGGAAGCCTGGGAAGTGCAACGCCAATAGCAGATGGTGAGGGGCAGCCCTGAGCCACAGAGGCTGGAACCAGGGTGAGGGGGAGAAAAGAGGGGAAAGGACCAGCCCCAGACTGCCTGGCACATCTGGGCTTCCATGGATTTTTCTCTGCACATAGGAAATGCTGCTCATTGGCTCAGAAAATACATACATAAATAGGTCCAAGTGTTGTAACCTCTGAAATCAAGAATTAACAAACAGCAACTTACTACTGAAAAATCACCTTTGAACTCATCAGCAATCAAAAGTGATGATGAGTCCTCTTCAAAAAACTGTTTTGAACACCCACCTGATGCTTTCAAATCTACTTTTTCTTGTGTTTTGAGTTACTTTATAGTTTTGATTACAGCCATGTTACTTTGCCTGGATGCTCTCAGGTCCCTGTCAGTATGGCTTCTCTTCTGCTCTTCTTTTACTGACTTAATTACATGTCAAATCTATGCAAAATGTGGGCTTGTTCTCAGTTCCCCTGTACAAGTCAAAATAACTGTTTGTCTCAAACTACAGTAGCTAAACCAGGGTGCAGGAGAAGATGCTTGAAGTGAAATGATATTGTTGAAAAGCAGATCTAGTAACAGAAAATCAGCAATGAGCAGTTACTGAGTGCATTTATTTATATGCCCAGGACTGTACTTTATGGGCTTTAAGGTATTTTACAGTGTGTCAGTTGTTATAAGCTCACCACTTCCTTTCTCACCTCTTCCTTCATTTCTTCTTTCTTTCCTCCTTCTTTGTTCTTTCAGCACTCTGCAGCTTTCTGCAAAATATTTGACATCATGCATTTACAATCTATTTGGAGAAAGAAATACTTATTTGATTATTAGACAGCAATACAACATAAAGGAATAATTATGTAAAATGGATAACAAAGGAGAGAGAAAGAGACAGAGAGAGAGAGACAGTACAGAAAGACAGAGAGAGAGAGAGAGAGAGAGAGAGAGAGAGAGAGAGAGAGAGAGAATGAGAGAGGCCAGGCAGGCAGAAAAACAGACACAGAGGGGCAGAGACAGATTACAGAGAAAGAGACAAAGGGAAAGTAGATTCACACTCTGGAGTACGGACTGGACTTGCACAATGAGAGAATTTGGGCAGCAAAGAAGAAAAATGGGAGTAAGGCAGGAAGAAGACAGGTGAGTGACAATAAGGGAGAAGAAAGAAGACATGCAGGTAGGGCAGAGGTAGGTGTCTGAGCATCCTTGTTCCTCAATGCCCTTAAACCACCCCTGGATTTTCCTTCTGCTGGCAGGGTGCAACTGGTATTTGTACCCAAATTCCCTGATCTCCAGCTCATCCAGCATGAAGGAGATGTTCTTCTTGCTTATTTTTTTACAGTTTCATCCCTAATCTTCTTGAAAACACCTGCTCACAGGACCTGGAAGAGCACACAATTCCATGGTTGACATAAAAGCTCTCAGTAAATGTGCATAGGATCAGAGTTTTCACCACCCCCACTCCAAGAAAAACAAGGAAATTTATCAGTAAAATGTCAGCTCAATCTGACACAATAATCTGGCCAGAAAGATACCTTTCTTCTCTTTTAAAATAGACTTTTACATCTGGGTGTGGAGATTCATGTCTGTAATCCCAGCACTCTGGGAAGCTGAAGCAGAAGTATTTCCCAGATGGGGCAACTTAGGAACATAAAAGAAGCTGATCATGTAGCTCAGTGGGAAGGTTCTTGTTTCAACTCTTAGCACTGAAAAAAAATTTTTTTTCTTACAATTTTAATAATGTGCACCAAGAAATAGAAGGGGAAATACATTGTATTAATGTGACAAATCTGTCCCTAAACTTCACTGAACTATAAGTTCAAATTGGCCTTGGGATGAGCGTTTTTAGCAAATTCTTTTTCATCTCCTGGGTTTTTCTTTCTTTTAGAGAATCATTTCTAAACAAAACTTTTCTGCTTCATTCCTGGGCACACCTGACTCTCCTTGTGGCCATTTCACAAAGCTGTATATAGTAGGTTCAGGCTCTTACTGTTGGAGACTCCACTTGTGCAAAAGAATCAACAATTCTCCATGACCTCTCCAATTAAATGGCATTTCCACTTTAGTTTCCGTCTTGACAATTTAACAACAAACACTGGAAGCCTGTAGCTGGTGCATTGTTCTTCACACTACCAGGTGTTGTGACCACTTTTAAATAGAATTATTTCATGGGTTTTTCAGGTTCATGCTTTCTATGCTCAGTCCCAGGCTGCTGGCTGTGCCTACGTAACATCTTCTGACTGTGATCTCTTAGAATCCAGACCCGCCAGGACAGCCAACCCACACAGGGAGCTGGGATTTCTGAAGAGGCAGGCAGCTTTTCCCATTGCTGCATGGTATTAGAAATACACAATATAGACTAGATTGACTAACATTTACTGATAAATGGCAGACACAACTCTGTTTCTTCATAAAGCATGCAAATTTACTGATTCTATGGCCAGAATATCAACTTTAGATTTTTACAATAAGCAAGCATTTATTGAGCTTGAGCCATGAGACAGGAATGCTTTTGGTGAGACCAAACACAATAAAAACTGAAGTTTCTCACTACAAAAAATAATACTTTAATACCAAGGAGAGGTGTTTAAATAAGTATTAATAAAGGTATGTGGAAATTCTCTTAGGAAAATGGCAAAGTAAATTCTGAAGTCAAAGTATAACACAGAAAAAAAAAAAAACTGAAGAAGTGTTTTTTTAAGAAGACAAGTACAGTGGCATACACTTGTAATACCAGTATTGCAGGCAGCCTTAGTTAGATAAAAATATTATAGGCAGTCAGACAGGGCCAGGCCCTCCAAGGAGACAGCACAGAAGATGATATGCCTTACAACTGTGGGAGGGCCAGATGCTCCTGCTGTGAACCAGACCTAAAGACCTAAAGACCAAACAAATGCTAAAAGAGTAGCACCTGGGATTGATATTCTAAATAGGTATGGATCACCTGGAAAGACCCAAGTGAGTCACTAGCCCAAACCCCAGCAGAGACCCTGTCCTGCATTCCAACCCCCAACAGTAAAAGACCTTGTCCCATACTCATGCCCGCTTGCTATGTGACTCATTTTCCCATTTGACACTGGATTAATCAGTTTTACCTGAGCAATGGTGCTTGTAATCCCATTGGTTGACCATAGTTTTGTCCTACCTCCTGCCCACCTAAGCGAGTTCCCATTCTCTCCACCTTAGCCCCGCATGGTTTTACACTATAAAAGTCCCTGGAAGAGACAGCTTCCCAGGGAACTACCCGCTCTGGCTCCCCTCCTGTCCCACTCTTGGACAGGAGCTTTCTTTCTCTCAATAAATATATTCTGCTCAAACCTCCACTTTTTCCTAAAATTCATTCTTTGGTTTTAGAGAACACGAACTCGTGCAGGTCAGGTCGGGAGATCGTTTTTCCCTATGTCATTTGGAGGTTCCATACATGGTTTGGGGGTCACCCACCCAGGATCAGTTTTTCTCCCTGTATCACCAGCACTATGGGAGCCTGAAGCAGAAGCATTGTGAGCTTGAGGCCAACCTAGGTAATTTAGCAACTCAGTGAGGCTTAGTCTCAAAATGAAAGATGAAGTAGTATAAAAATAGAGAGGGATGGGGTTGTGGCTTGATGCAAAAGCTTTGAATTCAACCCTCAGTACCATGTCAAAAATAAGATTTATTTATTTATTTAGTACAGAGTCTCACTACACAGCTCAGACTCATAGTGACCCTCCTGTCTCAGCCTCCCTAATGCTGGGTTATAGGCAGGCTGGCATGGTGTGTGGTGCCAGGTATCCAATCTGGGTCCTTGAGTTTGCCAGGCAGGTGCTTAGACTGCCAATCTATCTCTCTGGCACTTAAAAATAAACTTTGAAGAGTGATAGAGGGCCATAATATTTTCACAATTTTACACACTGCTATAAATTTAGGCATTTGTATGTTTATTTATTGGTGGTACTGGAGTTTGAACCAGTACTGAACTACATTGCCAAGCCATTTTATTCATTCATTTTATTTTGACATACAGTCTACTAATTTTCCCCAGCTGGCCCAAAAACTATGATCCTCCTTTCTCAGCCCCCAAGAAATTTAGCTTTAATTGAAAAATGAAAATAAATGCATTCCTTGTGAACAACATGACACTGAAAACACATATGCATACTATAATGGTCAAACTGAGCTAATGAACATATATTCTACCTACTTACAACTTTTTGGGGGAGATTAAAATTACTTCTGTAGCAATTTTCAAGACTGCAGTACCTTGTCAGTCAATGCAGCTACCACATCACACGATAGGCTTCTTGAACTTGTACTTCTTCTCTGAGTTTTGTATTCTTTAACCAACATGTCTATCTGACTCCAAAGCCCAGCTCTGTTAAGTCCATTCCATTCCCTGGTTCCATGACCTCAGCAGTTTTACATATCACATGAGTGGTGGTGGGTGGTGGTGCTATTATGAAGTCTGGTTCATGTCACTTAGTACACTGTCCTCTAGATTTACCCTTGCTGTTGCAAATGACAGGGTTTCATCCTTTATTTAAAGGCTGAGGAGTGTTCCGCTCTGCAGATAGAGCACATTTGCTTTACCCTTCCATTCACCAATGAATACTCTGATTGATTGATTCTCTATCTTGGCTCTTGAGAATGGTAATGCAATACATTGGGAATAGAGAGAGATGTTCAACATATTGGTTTCTTTTCTTTGGCATATATGCCCCATAGTTGGGTTATTAGGTCTTATGGGAGTTTTGTTTGTAATAGATTGAAGAACCTCTATTTATTCCATAATGGTTGTATAAATTTACATTCCAACAATAATACATGTGACCTCCACTTCTCTACATCTTCTCTATCATTATTTCTTTCATCCTTTTTATTATAGCCTTTTTACTGGATATAAAGTGATAACTTACTGTGAACTATACAGCTGGGCTTGAGGCCCAAGACTGGGTTCTAGAGGCTCCTGTGCCTGGATTTTAGGTCTGTTAGAGCAGGCCTGAGTACAGGAGTCCCTGAGGCTATGGAGACTGGTCTGAGCATCTGTACTGCCTGCTGCTGAGGGAGCACTGAGCTGTGTCCATGATGACCAGCCTGTCACAGAGCCCTGTTAAGAAGGTCTGGTCCCTGGCCTTCTTGAGAACTGAGCCATGGGAACCAAGCCTGAGACCAGTACCATGTTTTATTGTCCAGATTATTTTGCAAAAACATATTATCCTTTTTATTGCTTTCTGAGGACTGACTCACCTATAACATCAGTGTCAATTCATGCTAGCAGGTAATAGGAAAGTGTTTGCTTTGCCTCACTAACTTTAGCAAATCCCTCCTACCTGCAAGATTGGCAATGGCCATTGTTGAAAATTTTGTTCAAGAAAAATTCCAAATTACAATTTAGGAGAGACCCTCAAGGAAACCACTACATGAGCAGCGTTAAATATGAAATCAGGGCCAGCCAGATAGCTCAGCAGACTAAAGCACCTGCTTAGGTAGGCTCAGGGACCAGAATTCGATCCCTGTAGAGCCCATGCTGGCCCCGCCCCCAGGGCATGCTGAGATGGTGAATGAAACTGCGCAGCACAACATGCCCCTAAAACCACAGAGAGAGAGACACAAAAAAGAAGAAGAACAACAAAACTCAGATGTGTAGAGAGACACCCTAGACACTATACTAAATACCTAAAAAAGGGAAATATGAAATCAATAATAATACTTAAGAGTGTTTATTTTATTATTATCATTTTTTTCTGGTGGAACCGAGGATTTGAACTCAGACCTTATTCTACTGAGGCATCTCCCCAGACCCAAAATTCTTTTTTTTTTTTTTTTGCGGAACTCAGGCAAGTGCTTATTCTAAGGGGCTATCTCCCTGGTTCTTTAATAGTGTAACTGTTTTAATTCAACACCTTTCTTTATGACTAATACCATAGGCTTTGGAACTAAAGTATCTAAGTGTGTATCTAGGCTATACCAATTATCAAACATAGGCCCTTGAGCAATTCCCCTAACTTCTCTTTGCTCTGTTTTCCTTACACAGAGAACTGATAATTACAATACTTAACATCTTATTTGGCTCAAATATGATAATACACGTAAAGGACATACCACAGTTCTTGGCTTACAATAAGCACTTACTAAGTGCTAGTTTATTATTTCTACCCGTTAATTACCCCCATTCTATCTCACCCTTGGGTTAAACAACATTTACATGATTTTCTAATGACTATTTCCAAAGCATGTTATCATGCAAAATAGATCAAATGAGCTCTGCTTTATGCTGTAATTAATTAATCATTAGGGCTTTGTTTAAATTAAGTCCTAGACATTTTCATTGAAGATCCATTAGTTTATATGACTATTTTCAATGCTCTCATGAACAAAGCCTGCTTGGATGAAACCTGCTCTTTATCCTTGTCCCAAATTATTTTTGAATGAAGGCCCCCTGAAACGGCATTGCTGTCAGGCAATTCAGAGTGTTTTGAAAACAAACAAGCAGAAGCCCAGCTAAGCCAGCTGGATTCCACAGGACAATTAGAAGGAGCATGTGGGTGAACTTGTATTTAGGCGGTGTCTCTTCTTGACTTTAGCTTTTTGATATCTTTAATGTCCATCTTGATTTTTTAGCTGCTCTTCTTTAATTTGGTCTGCAGTTTTCAAACACTGGGGAATCTAATAAAAATGAGGAAAAACAGAAATGAAACCGGAGGAGATTTTCATGCTTTTTGGATTGTGCATATGATTTTCTTTTACTTTCCATTCTTTTTTCTTCATGGTAGTGAATTCAAAACATTTATCATTTGCCAAGATTATGTTCTTTGAATCCAGAAAAGTAACAAAATGTAACAGAAATAATGTTCAAAATCCTCTGTCTTATATGATGATGTTTTGGAAAGCAAAGAGAATGATTTATTTGAAATTGTCTATTTCTTTCAAAGTAACAAAGGGAAATTTTTATCCCTTTAATTTTCTAGACTTTGTCCTTTGACTTTCATCTTAAAACATGTATCAATTTCAATTTAATAAAGCTTCTTTGAAAGCATTTTTTCTTCATAAAGATTTATCTTGAGGGAGACATTGAGAAAGCTAATTTCCATTCCTTTGGTTTTGAAATGAGAGAGGTTTTAGTTCATGTATCTAACAGTCATCCCACTGAAAATACTAAGGATATTTTCTGTATTTCAAAGCCATTCTCCTTGATGAGACATTCAAGGTGGCTCCAAATAGTCCTATAAACAGGGAGAGATTTGAATGGATATGTGGGAAATATGTTGAAAGAAAGGAACACAAAGAAAGGAAGAATTTTTTTTCTACAGGCGGACAGGAAGTGGGTGGTAGATAAGAGCCCTCCATTCTGAAATGTTCTGAAACAATGCCATATTTTCTGCTCTTTTAAAGCGTTCAGTTCTTAACTTATGCCAAAATGGCACTACAGAAAAGCCAGTGATCTCATCAAACCTGCATAACTTACTCTGTATCAGATTCCTCTAGTTGCTGTCTTTGCATTATTTAGTCAAAGGAAAACAAAATTTCACATTGTTTCTGGCTATTTGAATTTAATGTCCGATACTCAGAAAGCTTTCTTTGATGACCTTTCCCTCTAAACTGAGATCAGGATGGACCAGGCCAAGTTCAACAGTGTCTATGCTGTCCACGTACACTCTTCGGGGACTTCAAGGAGTCTTTCATATCATAAAGGGAAAGCAGAACCATACAGCCCTCATAGATGAGGAGACTGAGAGCCACAGAAATTACATGTAGACAAGATTCCTTCTCTTGTGCAAAATGATGTTATGAGCTATAAGCAGAGAGATTTGAAGAGGTTGTTTTCTGCAGTGCTTTTCTCCAGCATTGTTACTCAGATAACACTTTATATTTTCTTTTTTACATTGTATTAGAGCTACCCCCCAAAAATTGGATCTGTCTTTATTATTTTCTGGGCAACTGATCTTATTTTGTCCTGTGTAGTTTCCTACCAAGCTAGTATTTTTCCTTGCACCACACATTTGCACAAGTATATGCTTGTTTCTTGACCTCTCACTAATATACTGAAGATGGGAAAACAATATGTTCTTGTGTTTTATAACATTGTGCCTTATGCACACTTTTATCCAGAATAAGAAAATTGTGTTTATTGTTTGCTAGATTTATATTGTTGAGCAAAATGGATTGTGTATCTGTCTTGGGACAGGATAGATGCAACCTCATCTAAGACAGGTCACCCATATAGAGGAGCTGCATGTGGGTTACTCATACAGAGGAACTGGGTAGGTCAGATTAGATAATAGGGGTAGAAGTGCTTTAGAAACTTCTATTCACTTTCTTCATTCTCCGTGCATTTTACCTGGCATTGGTTCTAATTGCTTGGAAATTAAATTAAATCAATTCTAGGTGTTATACATTGTGTAGATGGGGCAATATAAAAGACACAGTAGATCCTGGGCTGTTGATTAAAAGGCCAACATAGTACTCAGTGAACTTAAGTCACCGCTAATGGAGGCACAAGTTGATTATAGTTCACACAGCCTACAGGGTCCGCTTAACAGTTTGGATGTAGAAAAATATAAATGACATCATTTTGCTGCTCTTTTCATGAAATATCTTCTTTGGGCTAAATGTTGCTCTTTGCTTGCAAGGAAGAACATATGGGAAATTAGACAGGAAGAGCACACAAACTCTTCAGAAATTCCTAGAGGAGCTGATCAAGGTTCCACCTGGTTATTATGTAACTTATCTTCTGAAGGGCTACATAATGTCTCCTGATGTATGAAGCTGATTGGAATGATTGACTTACTGCTATTTTTAGTATATGTTGAGTGTCTATCCTTTTAGGATTGCACATCTTGATTTGAAATGTCATACTTCACATAAAAATAATATTATGTTTCCATTGAGATATTTCTTCCTGCAGGTACAAATTCTATTCACTGTGTGTTTAATATGGCATAACAAATAGATAAATCACCCATAGCTAGAGAGCGAACGCTAGGTTATGATAATTTTGCCTCGAGTACTAAAATTCTGGCACTTTCAGGGTTGTTACCCTGTAATGCTATTCCACTATAGAAATAACAGTACTTTCTCTATCTCTTAGAAAGATCTTCCAGCATTTTCTAAGGCATTAATCATGAAATCTATGTTTAGTAAAATGAAAAATGGGAAATATGAAAAAATGGATTAGATTTCAAATAGCACCAAAGGGAACAGTGTGAATGAATGGTATGCTTGGAGTGAACATCTTGAATTTTTGACAATGTTAAATGTAAGTACCTTAATGGTGTAATATTACTCTATCCCTTCAGGACAGAAAATGTTGAATAGAGGTGAATAACATGTTTTCCATTTTCTTTCTAATTTCAATGATTTTCTTTCAGTTATTTCCCCTAACTTATGCATTTTAAAATCAACACAAGAATGTGTCTTCCCTTAAACAGTTAAAATTAAATTCTGATGACTTGGGGGGGAAAGCCACTAGAAGGCAGTAAACAAGATTTAATTCACATTTAATGGAGAAAAATTATTCAATTAGCAGTATCTTTTCACAGCCCAAATTTCTATATACAGGATATAAAGGCCGATTACTAAAAATGAGGCTGAAACAAAATGATTATGAAGGTATGTGTTACAAAAAATCTTTGATATTTTGGATCTCTGTTTTTATCACATTTAAGAAAAATAAAGGTCATGCAAGACAGTTTTAAACATGGCTCAAATGGAAATGTGTAATCCAATAACATAAAGCACACTGGATAGGCTTTCAAATGATTTGTGTCTTATTTTTGTTCTACCGGTTAGTAGTGCTAATGTGATGTGGGGTAAATTATTTAACTTTTATGATTGTTAATATTCTTATTTTGGTGGTGTGAGCTACTTTGCCTTTTTGAGTGATGGTGAGAACACAGAGCAAAATAACAGATGTAATTTCATCTTGCAAAATGGAGAGGTCCCATAAAAGGCAAAGAAATCTCCTCCATTTTCCTCCGGTTAGATTCCAGAATGCAGCAACTCTTACCAATCCATTATGAGGGCTCTTGAAATTTGAAAATAGGGATGTGTATCATAATGGTCTTATAATTCCTCCCTTCCTTCTGAGAGGGAGAATTCATTCAAGACTAATCAAAAACTCCCTTGCAAATGTCTAACTGTGAATACATTCCTGAGCTCAGTAGATTGCTTAGAAAAAAATGAGTTTTGGATTAAAAGGACTATTTCTCCTGGGAAATTCTTTGAGAACACCACAATGTTTTGTCCACACCTTTGTATGTGTATGTGAGCTTTTATGTTAAGAGCAAGTAACCTGAAAGTGACCCATGTAAACTGATGGAGCCTTGTGTATCCTCTGGGTGTGGTCTCCAATGAAACTCTCCTGTGAGCACCATGCACACATCGGAACTCCCTGGTCAGACCATGCTCCAGGGAAGGGTTTGTTCTTTGACATATTACTAAAATAATCAATAAAAAGTAATTCTCAAATATATTGCCTATCTACTGTGTACACAACACTTTTCAGTGTCTCATGTACACAAAATGTTGGCTTGCAGGAAAGAGTGAAGGGCATCTCTACAAGGTCTTTAAAACAAAGAAGTGCATAAAATACAATGAAGGACATGCTTAAACCCAGTCTCCTTCTCCTTCTCCTTCTCCTTCTCCTTCTCCTTCTCCTTCTCCTTCTCCTTCTCCTTCTCCTTCTCCTTCTTCTTCTTCTTCTTCTTCTTCTTTTGTGGTAGAGAGGATTGAACTCAGGACCTTGTGTTTCCCAGGAAGCATGCTTCCCAGATAGAAACTTATGCTACTGAGCTATTTCCCCAGCCCCTATTAATTTTTTTCAAATTTTTATTTTTAATTTTTTTGTCAGACTTGTAGTGGTCCTCCTGTCTCAGCCTCCCCAGGACTGGGATTACAGGTATGTGCCACCACACCCAGTTTCAGTGGCTAGCAATCCATGCCCAGCTTTCTGGGGCTGGCCCAGCATGCAGTACCAGGTATCAAACCTGGGTCCTTGTACTTGCTGGCCAGGCACTTAGACTACTGAGCTAGCTCCCTAGCCCCTAGTTTAAATGCTTTAACAAAGAAGAATTTAAAAGGAAAAGCTATGACTAGTTTCCAGAAATAATCATGTACCCACAATCCTATAAGTAAATGCACAACCTTATTCTGTGGCTGCTGGTTATGGCTTTAGATTTCATCCTAGGGTTCGGGGCTGACATATGAGGACTGTTTGGGATCGATGCATGAATAGCAATGCTGTCAGGCAAAAATCTGGAACCAGCACTCCTGCATACAGACAAATCGCAGATCCAGGAAAGTATCCTGCTGAGCCTCCCAGCCCGAAGAGAAATTTGGGTGAGGGCTGGCAAGTAGCTCAGTGGACTAAGTGTCTTCTTAGGCAAGTACAGGTGCCAGAGTCCAATCCCTAGCACCACACACTGTGCCAACGCCACCACCAGGCTCACTGAGCAGGCCATGGAGTCTGGGTGTGGTGGCACATGCCTGTAATCCCAGTCTTGGGGAGGCTGAAAACAGGAGCATCATTACAAATCCAAGCAGCACAGGGAGACCCTGTACCAAATACGTGAGGAGATAGGAGAAGAAAAAGAAAAAAAAAAAGAAAGAAAATCTGGGTGAAAATTTAACCAATATACAGAATTGTTAACTATGTCTGGAATCAGGAAAAGTTAGAGCCTCATCCCCACTGCACCCACCAAAAAATTACTCTTTTTTTAAAAACCAAATTTCTCCTCCCTGGTTCCGCACTTGGGTGATCATTGATCTCTTCAGCCTTTTAGAATATCCTATAGATAGAAACATCCTACAAGTTTCTCAGTTTGGTTTCTCTTACATTCCCAAAGTCTTTGAGATTCCTTCTTCTTCTTCTTTTTTAATTTTTTTATTTTTGCCAAACCAGGGATTGCACTCAGACCCTTGCACTTGCCAGGGAAGTGCTTATTCCCCTGAGCCATCTCCTGGCCCTAGAGATTCCTTCTTCTTAAGAAGAATTAGGAATCCTTTCTTGTATATTTTGGAGTGATATTTCACTGTTTGCAACTTGTTTATTCTTTGATCCTTTGGAAAAAATTATGGTATTTCCAAACATTATTGATTTTAAATGAAATTTTATATATATATATATGTGTGTGTGTGTGTGTGTGTGTGTGTGTGTGTATACTCTAGTGTGCATTTTGCTATACCACATAGCTGTAAATGGGACTGTTTGGTTAGAGGGGAAATACTGGTTACTTTAATACGAAACTACCGTCTCTTTTCCAAAGTTGTACCATTTTGCATTCACATCAGCAGTATATGAGAGCCCCCATTTTTTTTCTGCTACAAGAAATTATCTTTTAGTAAGTTTCTAAATTTTTAAAATGTGTGTGCAGATTTTACCATATACATCTTATACCTGGATTAATATGACTATGTGGTTTTTATTCTTTAATCTCTTAAAATTATGGACTAAATTGTTCAATTTTTAAAAAAAATAGGTAATTTTTAAAAAAAAAATAGTGGGCTGGCCAAATAGCTCAGTGGATTAAAGTGCCTGCAAGCAGGCGCAGGGGCCAAGGGTTCAATTCAGGCCTGCAGTGTGGGCCCTGCCTCCGGGGCATGCTGAGTCGGCAATTGAGACTGGACTTGGTGGAGTGCACCTATAATCCCAGCTCTTGGGAGGCTGTAAACAGGCAAATCACTCTCAGTCTGATCTAGTAGTGAGACCCTGAACATCCTGTAGACCTTTCCTTAAAATAAATAAATAAAACATAGAAAAGTCAATGATTCTAAACCAGACTTGTATTCCAGGATATGTGCCATGTAGTCATCGGTTTTATACCTATTTTCATACTATTAGACTTAATATGCTGTTAATTGTGGAAACTTTTTGCACCTAGTTCTTGCGGTGTATTATTAGTCAGTGACTTTCCATATATCTTCACCTAGTTGTGGAACAAGGCTAATGTTGAGCTCTTAAAATTGAGAATTTTTTCCTAATTTTTTTTTTAGTTAGAAGATATTATGAGATTTATTTTTTAAGTGCTTTTCTAAATCAAACTGTAAAAACTAAGGAATTTTTTTGAGCAGTTTTCACTAGAGAGGTTTCAAATTATCTGTCTTCTCATGGATGACAACTGGTGGCTTGGATTTTAAGACTCACCATGTTTATCTAAGATGCTGAAAGATGTGTGCAGAAATTTTGGCAAAGCTCCTTTATTAACTTTTAAAATATATGAAGTAATATTATAAGCATCTGGAGCCACTCTAGAGTTAGCTATTATTTTACATCAAATTCAAATTCAGAATATCTATATATCTCTTTCTATATATATATCCATGGTGTAGGCTAAAAACACTGTATTGTGGGAAAAACTAAAAAAATTAACAGACTAAGTTTTTCAATAAAAAATTGCAAAGAAAACTGGAGAAAGAGAAAAGAAAACAAAAAGAGAAACCCAAGAAATATGTTAAACAACATCCGCATATTACTCGCACTGAGATTTTAATGATCAGATGTTTAAAAATGTAGGCATGAGACAAACATTAATCAAGACGGGGAATTTTTGTTATACACAGAAAATATACTTTTAAAATTCTCCAGGCAATAAAATAATGACAACATTTTAAAGGCTGAGATTTACATCTTGCAATAAATTATAATAATTGATGTAATTAAATTTCAGTTATGGGCAAGAACTATCAAACTAATGCAAAGTTATTCAGAATTATAGCAGTCGTTTTCTTCGTGAAATCTGAGAAAACTTCAGAGAGTGTTTTAATTTTAGTTTGACCCTTCCAAACACCGGATGAAATTCCATTGTGAAGCAGTGCTACTGAGAGAAGGGACCTCATGGGTGATTAGGCCATAAAGGCTCCAACTTTGTGGGGAGATTAAAGCCATTATCATGCCATTACTTCTTATAATTAGTTGTTGAAGGAATGGGTTCCAGATGAAAGGCCAAATTAAACAGCTCTCCTACTCCCTGAGTACTGTCTACACTTTGACTTTTAGCCAAAAGTGATGGAGTCGGAAGGCTCTGGCCAGAAGCCAGCGTCATGATCTTAGACATCTCAGGTTCCAGGATCATGATCCATGTTAAAGTAGTGCTTATGGGAAACGATTATACTTAAGATGCCTTTTTAATGAAAAATATAGGTATAGAAGATGCATCTTCAATGAATGAAATAGGCATTATCGTTAAGATATTAGTGCAAGAAGAGCAGTTCACTATCATGCAAATATTTGAAAATAAGGAATGAAGGTGAGGAAAAGTTGACCAAATATAAGATAAATCTGTGAAAAAGGCTAGAAAGAAAAGCGAGAAGGCCCTGGGTCCCTTAAGGCAGCTGCTATGTGCAGCATCTTGATTTTGAGTCATCCTGGGCAGATGCACTCCCTAGGGTCCCTCAAACTCTACTGAAACCTCTCTGGGTCCAGACAAGCTCCCCAGGACTGGCCTGGCCTGGGAACACCCCAAGGGTCCACTTCCCCACAGGCCGGACCCCAACAGAGCGCCTCATGCAGTCCACACCTCCCTGGACCTGCCCCCACCCCCCGCCCCACACCCCATCCTCATGGAAATCTCTTGCCCCAGCCAACGGTGAGTTCAGGGCCCTGACTGCCAAGGCCACGTTCCTCATCTACACTGGGTCTTCTGAAGTTTGGGTGCCGGGGTGGGGCAATAGTGCCTATCCCCAGTAAGCCTCTCCTCCGCGGTCGTACTTCATCACTCCACCATCCCTTCCTTGGGGCGTTGTGCCACCGATTGCCCTGGGGCCTCTAGTACCAAACCCAATTCTGCGGACTGCACCCCAGGCCAGAACTCTACCAGAATCTCAGTGTCCTGTGCCTTCAGGACCTCCCGCTCTGCTGCTTGTTGAGCCCCACTTGGACCCTTAAATTAACAATGGATGGAAGCTGACACTGTGCTTTTTGAAGCTTATTTGTGTGCACGTGAACACACTGATCAGAACCACTGGTCTCTCTGTGCTTACAGGGCATCCGAGAAAGAACAACTCTCTCACCTCTCAGAAGATCTCTGCCTCTTGTGTTTGGATAGGCAGAACACTGAATGAAGATCGTCAGTACCAAGGTAGAAGTAAATCAAGCAGATGCGATTTTTGTTTGTCTTTTATGGAAAATTAAAAAGATTACATTGAATAGTCCTTCGCTAAAATTTATTTCAATTATGGAACTATACACTTAAAATGCAAGTTAGAAATTATTGTTGAAATAATTTGCCAATGAAATTATAGATTCTAGGTATTTTTCTATGACTTTTCCCCCTCCAAATACTATGAAAATTATTGCATCTTATTATAAACAAACAATGCCTTTCAGTTTATTGAGCTTTCTTGTCTATGGTGTAATTAAATCTAGTCCTCTAAAGGTTGTATTTTGGATATAAATTTTTAAACTATGATTGGAATATGTCAAGTTCATTAGCCAGTTGCTGTTCACTTTTACTTTGAGCTATTAGTACAAACTTCTTTTTTATTTATGTCACATGAAAACTTCCATTCTTTTTTCTTCTTTTCCACTGGTGAACAAATCCAGAACTTTGTACACGCTAAGCAAGCGCTCTACAGCTGAGCCCTGTCCAGTCTAACTTTTTCCTCCTAATACAGACCCACATGAGAATAAATTGCATTCTTAGAGAACTGGTGCTGTGCTTTACAGTGGTTTGTGAGGTATGTGTATTACTTTGGGAAGAGCTCCAGGAAAGAATTCTTTAAACCTGAAACAAGTAAACCCTAGGACTTGCTTCATGGCAACAAGTAATTTTCATTCTTTCAAAAACTTAGGCAGATCTTCTGTCAGGCCCTTCTCTACAGCCTCCCATCCCCACCAGTTCTGACGCAGGGTGATTCCTCCCTTGCAGGGAAGCTGGCACATGCTTGGGCTCTGTTAGAACATTTAGCAGTTATGCTTAGAGAACCTCAAGTCAAACTGGCAGGGTCTCAGTTACTCTTCTCTTGTTGCTGGGACAAATACCTGACATTCAAAATGAAAGAAGGAAAGGTTTATTTAGCCCACAGTTACTGGAGGTTTCAATCCATACTCAGCTGACTCCAAGGCAGCATGACACATGGAAGAGAATAACCTTTTACAGCAGCTGCAAAGAGCAGAGAGCAAAAGGGAGGAGTAACAGCAACAATGGACACAGTGGCTGCAGAGAACAAATCTGTCTCTCTGTATCTCTTATGTTACATTCAGGCTGTCTGCCCCAGGCTGGGTGTAGCACTCATACCCCTAAGCCCAGCAGTACTCAAACCTACAATCCCAGCCTTGGATCATGAATTAATCACAGAATGTAGAACTGTGGCTCAATGACTACATGAGGCTTTGGAGAGACAAATACACACAAACCATAAAAGGCATCCTTTTTATACAAGTGAAATCCAAAATGTATCTGTGTTTCAGAGTCCTATTAAGCAATGTCCCTGTTCTTGCAGGCCCCCAAATCTGTTAGCAAAGTGTCTGTGGTTGACAGTTCAGTTCTTTATTTGTTGATAGGCAGATAAATAGAATTGAGTATCATTTTTGAAAAAAATTATGCTTTAGTTCTAACTCGAAAGATAATAAACTTGATTTCTACAAAAAGAAATGGTAGCTATGAAAAGCTCTATGAGAAAAGAGCTCTATCACTTCACGGCCTTCTGTCTAAGATCAAGTAAAAAAAGACATTTATAAAAAAACACTGGAAAGGCAGAAATGAATAAAATTATGGATAAGACATTGTAGAAGCATATTTAAAATGAAACCAATATTATAAAATGTCTGAAAGCATCCCAGGAAAACATAAATTACCCCTACAACTTTATTAAAATTTTTTGAAAGAATGTCAACACGTACACTTTTTGGGGGCCAGACTGTATCAGACATGAATTCTATTGAACTTTCAGGGGAAAAAAATCAATGACATATAAAATCAAAAAAGTTCAAACATAGAAATTTTTCTGACTTCATTTATGCAAATGGAAATAACATACAAAGATTATAGTAGGATACAGTGGGTACACTGATAGGCTAAATTCACTTTTGAAAAATGATATAGCATTCACAAACAAAATAAATCCACCAATAAAAGCTTAATATTTGTTTTTAAAAACTGAGTTTATCTATAGAATTAAACAATTTAATGCTAAAAAAATAAATTACATAATAAAGTAACCCATTAGTAATTACAACAGATATTCTAAACTGGTTGAGATAGAAAAAACAATAATTTCAAAGAAGAAATATACTAAAATACATTGATACATTTTTCATTATCAATTGAAATAGACAATATAATAATATAATATAATGAAATATGTCTCTACAATCATTTTTTCTGGAACTGTAAACCATATATATATATATATAGAGAGAGAGAGAGAGAGAGAGAGAGAGAGAGAGACAGAGAGAGACAGAGAGAGAGAGACAGAGAGAAAGAGAGAGAGAGCACAGAGAGACGGACAGACAGCAACAGAGACAGACAGAGAAAGACAGAGAAAAAGAGAGAGCCGCTTTATAAGAATCACAAGTTAGTGAGACTTACTTTTCCTGATATTAACACTCCTTATAAAATTAGAATAAGCAAAAACATTCTAAATAAATAGTGATTAAATAATAAATTACTGTAACATCTTGAAATGGAAGATTTATGAATTTGAATACATTTAAATTTATAACTAGATTGCATTAAGTTTGGATGACATGAAAACCTAAATTAAAACAAAAGAAATTTCGTACACCCACAAACGATGATGGATATGGTGAACAAAGGATTATTAATGATAATATAAAATGAACACCTACGAGTGAGGAAAAGCTAACACAATTGATGAATTAAAGACATAAATAAAAAATTCAAAAATTTGAAAATCAAATAACTAATAAACAGGAAAAGATGCTCAACCTAACCAGTGTCTAGGCAAAGAGAAATCTAAATAGAAATTAGCTAGTATTTGCCACTTACCAAATTTTGGACAAAATAACACAAAGTGCATGTATATGTGTTTATATTTTACCTTCAATGACTGGATATAAGACAATTGGACCTTCAGGAAAATTAAAACTCTCAGATTTGTAGGGTTAGCTAATTTCTATGCTATAACTACTCTCCCCTTGCTGATTTTAAGGTAGCAGTGAGATGTGATGCTACTGCAGAGTAGATATATACCCAACTAGGATTATAAACCTAAAATATATCACTCTAATTTTTAAATACATAGCATTGAAAACTTTACAGGAAAAGAAGACATTAATATTTAAAGAAAAAAAGAGAAATCATCTAGATATAAATGAGTGTATCAAAATCAGATAACCTAAATAAAAATATGGATGACTAAATTTTATTGCATTTCTATAGTGAAAAATATAAGAATTGAAATACACAAGCTAGGTCTACATATGATGATACAGGTGAATCTGAAAAGTATTAATGTTAGTAAACAAGTAAAATGGCAGTGGGGCAGCATGCATATAAATCTTAAAGGCAATATGTAATATTGTTTTAGATGTACATGAAGTAAAATAGAAAAGCCTGGATGGGAAAGACAAACTAGCTCCTACTTTGATAAACCTCTGAAGTTGGAAAAAAGGCTGTAACTATTTTATTAACAATTTATTTATTTATAAAAGTAAAGATTTGAATTGAACCTAGTAAAACTTTTAGATCAGGGTGGAAGGTACATGGGTGTCAATTATATTTTTCTCCTACATTTATAGTGTGTTTAAAAATATAATGCTTGGGAAAAATTTCTATCTCTGACCAGAAGATCTTACAGTCTACTTTGACAGGTAAGATGTTTTGTGGACATTTTTGCACAGATACGAGATCACGTTCAGTAGAAAATAATAGCAATTTGTGTGAAGGCTTTTAAAGGGACTGTCATAATCCAAGGAATACAGTTAGGATTTCAGACACTGCAAACTCTGCATGCAGTTGGCTGGAACTGAAATGTTCTCTACATGCTGCAGGAATCTGGGGCCACTGGGGTGATGTTCATAGGGACTGTAGTATAAATACTTCAGTAAGATGTCTGCTTTCACTATGTGTAAAAGCAAGAGACACCAAAAAGAGTATCTAAGAATACTATGGCATGCCATGCATGGACCAGCTAGAATAGGTGGCAAAAAAATAAGTAAAATACATGAAATAAAACAGAATACCAGATAAGACACAATTGTTCTGTTATACCATGAATTTATTTCCTGTCTTTATATAGAACAGCTTCACAGAAATTATTTGATCTGCAACTCAGTGATCTGCTGGCCTTACATGAGAGTTGCCACCCAAAGAGGATGGAATAAAAGTGGCCATTTCAAGTTGAAGGTCTTCCATATATGGATATCCATTAAGAGATGATAAGTTTTAATAGACTCCTAGATTGCTAGTATTAGGACTGAAAGATCAGCCTCCTCATACCTTGCTTGTTGCAAATGAGAAAACTGAGGCATCAGAGTGATTTGCCAGGCTTCTGTAGGAGAACACAGTCTGAACCCAAGTCATTTAATTACCAACTGAGTAACCCACATACTACTACACACATACATACATACATATACATACATAAATGTTCCACTATGAATTCAGGAAACATGTCTGGGATTCTCTTCTTCCTCTTCCTCTCTCTCTCTCTCTCTCTCTCTCTCTCTCTCTCTCTCTCTCTCTGTCCCTCCCTCCCTCTCCCCACCTGAAACAAATAAATAAATATCTGCTGAACGTCCCACCCCAGCTGACATTGTTGAAGACAACGAGCTCTCTAATTACGATGTACACAAAGCTGCTTTTGGTCTTCACTTATTTCTGAAGTCGAATTCCCAGCACCTCTGAATGCTCCCTGACAGGTCCCTGTGATTTGTATCAGCTCACAAAATTAAAAAAATGCAGACTTGCAGCTCTCATTTGCCAGAATCCTCAAGATCTCTTTTATCATTCCCTGCTGCCTGGATGGAAAGCAGCATTCTCTTTAGTGGCAATCTGCTCTAATCATTTTTTATTCAGGTGGCAGGCAGGGTTCAGGCAAAACATGAAAGACAGTGATTGGAGCATAGCATCTTCAGATGGCTTAAACCACATCACTTGCTGAAGTTTGATCCTTTTCTATTTTGCCACATTTAAACAGGCTTTGTTTACAGCTCCAAAACCACATTGCTGTACAGGATATAAATAAGGTGCATCAGAAAAGAGTGTGGCACTCGGAGCCTGAAGTTATTCTCTTCTAGATATGCAAGACCTTGAGGTCTAAATCTCCCTGTGTCCTTATTTCCTCATGTAAAATGTGGGAAATAAAACAAATGCTCATCACTGGATTGTGGTGAAGGGGAATTGAAAACTGGATGTGGAAGTGCTTTTTATAGTTTAAAGTTTCACACAAATGTTACTACAATAGATTCATAGATTTTTAAAACTTAATAATTTGTCTAGAAATTAGTTGAAAATAAGGTATACTGAAAATTTTCCTATAAATATATAACTGGAATACCCATGTTCTAACAGTTATTACATTTTAATTAAGATTTTTTGTTTTAATTTTTGTAGTAATTTTTTTTGTACCATCTTGGAAGGTAGATGATAATGAAAAGTTGTATAATCAGCAATGGCCTCACTATAAATTTTTGAAAATGAGAGAAAAGTTTTCTCACCAATGTAAAGCACCATCAAAGTAGTTTATTTTATAAAGGGGGAAATGGTGAGAAAAGAGAGAGAGAGTAACAGTTTCTGTGGTCACAGAGGATGAATTTCACACTGGTCGTCAGTTTGGGAAGCCACTGAGTTATAGGAAGGCTCCCAGCTTCTGATGATGTAGCCCTTTTCTGTGAGGGAGGAGACCTGTGATGGCTTCTCAGCCTTTGTGGCTTGTCTTTTTCTCCTTGTGTGGTTTGCTTTGCAAGGTTGGGGTAGCTGTTGGGGATGAGACACCTGTACTAGGACTTCTCCTGTAGTGTTCACACAATTGGGTTCCAACAGGTTTGACCTCCTGGGGAATTTCAATGTATTTCTTCCCAATGGAATATTTTTGTGCATTCTTCACTAAAGGGAAAATTCCCAAGGAAAATTTTCTCCTTGTCACTAAGAAAGTAGGATCCCAGGTTAGAGAGAGTTGTTCAAACCACAGCTGGGCTAATAATGCCCTGCTAGCTTAAGAAATAACCAAAATTAAAAAAAGAAAGAAACAACCGTAAGACCATTTTTCTCCTAATATCTAAAATCCCTTTGGGCTCGAAATTGGGAAACTATTTGTAATAGGAAGTTTTTTACTAAACAGAGTGCTAAGGCTAAAGGCAGAGAATTAATATTCATCCCTATACAATATAAGATTTTTCTCTTAAAAGTTTTCTTCAAAGACTCAATAAACATACATCCTAAAGCTTGGAAGCATTAGACCGTGTAGATACAATATTGTATTATTTTAGTTCCAACTTTTTAGCAGAAACCAGAGTCTTATTGAAGATAGAGATAAAAGAAAAAGCAAGGTTGGAACGCACGTAGATTTTATTCTACCACATCTGTACTTGTCCTACTTACTTTTCTCTCGTTATTGAGACAAAATATCCAGCACTCAAAGTTAAAGGGGGAAATGTTTATTGGGCTGTCACTTTGTTTGCTTTTCTATCACGCTGAGCTTGGAAACCAAGGCCTTGTCTATGTTGGGGCAATTGATCTGCAACTGAAGGATATCTTCACCCTAGAAGGTAATTCTTTATAGAATATTTTTTAACCAAGGATTAAACTCATGACCTTGCACTTGCCAGACAAGGAGACTTGGACCTGCTGGAATCCACATGAAGGGACACCTATAGGCAAAGACTTAGTACAGGTGTCTCATCCCCAACAGCTACCTCAACCTTACAAAGCAAACCACATAAGAAGAAACGTCTTATTTAGCTCACAGTTTGTAAAGTTTTTTGTGCATAATCATCTGGGTCCAAGACAGGGTGTCACATAAAAAAAGGCCAACAATTCATGGCAGAAGACAGCAAAAATGAGAACAAAAAGGGGGAAACAAGCCTTTTTCTGCCCCTTTTATCTTATCCAGACTGTTGGGGATTAGAGAAATGTCAATCTAATCAATGAATAGATCCAGAAATGCCCCAGCCTTCACGGCAGCACTCTTAATCCCAGCATTGCACCAAGAATCGATCCACACACTCCCTCAGAAAAAAATTCCTATCTGAAAGTACATGAGTTTTGGGGGGACATCAAGACAAAAACCATAATGTTATTCTTCCACTCAGATAAGAAACTGCTAAGCGTTTTTCCTCAGGACAAGTAGGGCTTCTGCTGGGGATAACAGTAATGCTGTCTGTTATATGACAACTTGGGTGTCCAGAAATTGCCAACAGTCATCCTACTTAGGGATAACTAGAAGAGCAGTCTCTGACTCAGGGCATTTCCAAGTTAGATCTGTCACATTTCCATTTCCATAAAACACTGTCAACCAGTTTCAGAGCTGTTTCCTCCAAAGCTTTCATGTTGAGCATAAAGGTTACTTGTCACTGAGTAGAAATATCACCCAGTGGTAAATTATCAAATTATGGCTAAATACTAAGAAGAAAAAATTCCACTCCTAATTATAATGATTAAAGAGCTTTACATTCATTGCTTAAAAAGACAATATAGAAAGCACAAGAAATTTGAATCACATGTTATGGTTAGTTCTTGTTTACCAACAGTACATTACTAGCATTTTGATTAGTTGAAAAAGTACATGTGATATATATTTCCGAGAGGAAGAAAAATCCTAACATGTTTTCATAGGAAATTTTCCACAAACCCTTACATTTACTAACACAAAGGCTACTACTTTTGATCTGATTTGGAATTATCAAGTATTGTCCTTCAAAATTGGAAAACAAATATAATACTCTTGAATTTATACAACTAAATGTGATGCTTGTATTATACTGAGAAAAACAGATCAATTTCACATGGTTCAACCCAATGGAAACAGTATTGCTGGATTTAGGCATTAGAGTTCACTTAAGAAACAGTTTTAAGCTAATTAAGTGCTAATATTCAAATGTTCCAGCCTCCCAGAACACCTACCAGTTACCATTGTTTCAAATTCAATTGTCCTTCAAACCCGAATCTCTTTAATCTCAGGACTCTCTACCTAGATGTCAGAAACCGAATGCATTAGATAAATCAGGGTTATCTTACTCAGCAAAGGCACACAGGGATTGAGGTGTCATCTACCTCTAGATTCTTCTGAGACTTAACTTTTCTTGACTTAATTTTCCTTGACACTCACACAAAGACAAACAATATATTTAAAGTTAAGGAAAATATCCGCTAATATCCAGTGGTTTCATGGAATATCTAACATACTGCTCAATTAATGGCTGTTAATTCTGTTCAATGCCCTTCAACTCTGATCAGGTGTGGCATAGGATGGCAAGTGATCAGGTGGAAAAGTTCAAGAGCACTGTGTGTATTTCAGATAAGAATCATAATCCTCCCTATTTATGAGATACAACTGGGAAAGAGAGAGATAATCTTCTGTGTGGACTCTACAACTGCCTTCAAGGTCCAGAATGAATATAAAAATGACCCATCTGTATGTGGCAGCAGAACAGTGAACTACAAGCTCTGCTTAACCAGTTGCAGAAGCCAAACCATAACTTTTGAGTCAGTCAGCCTCTAGAAGTCAAGACTTGTTCAAATTACTGCTAGCTTTCTTTGTTTTAAACTCAAAACCAACTAAAGAAAGGAAAATGTGCCCTATTAACCAATCCTTAAAGATACCCTGTTTTAGTTAGCATTATGCAACTTTCCAGCCATCAACCTTCTATTAGGAAATATCTGAAGCTGCCTCTTCTTGCCTTTGTGTCTCAGCCAAATGCAAGAGATGGAGGAAGAGCCTCCTGACAGCAAGCTCTGAACAAGAAGCCTTTGCTTGATCTTTACTTCTTTGCACACCGCTAGGCCCTCACCACTGTCAGGTCTTTCATCTTCCGACTGCTGATTGGGAAATGGTTGCTCTCTCTTCAAAGTGAAGAGAATGATGAGAGACCAGTTGTTTCTACTCTCAAGGTATAAGGCGAGCCAGTCTTTCCACAAGGTAGCTTAATTTTCATCAGCTGCCAGGAGGAGAATCTTTCTCCACTTCTCCCCTGATGGGGACCTAGAATTAGAGGAGCATCACTTTCCTTTGTCATCGCTATCAAGAAGAGCCCATGTGTGCTCATAAAGCAGTGGATAAGGTGTGGTTATGCAGTAGCTACTATCCTCCTCCTCCTCCTCCTCATCATCATCATCATCATCATCATTAGTATCCTTGTTGCTATAGTTTTTTTATTAAAATTGACTTATGAAAGATGAATGAAACAGTCAAAGCTTAATCCCTGGGATGACAATGGGCTCAATCTACCTTTATGTGGGGCAAAACTTTCTGTATATGTTTCTATGGGTTTTACAAATATCTTTCCTCTCTCTAATGTAGGCCAAGTAAAAGTGAGTACTAAGCAACAGATAAGCAAAAATATATTAAATAGCCCTTCAATTGGAGTGAAATGAAAGAAAGGGCCCAAAATACATCACTACAAATGATCCTGTTAATGAGAAGCCTTAAAATCTTATTCCTTAAGTCATTTTTTTCCCTTTAAGTATCTCATTACTAGGTAAAGCTAAAGATACTCAGAGTGATTTGTGAGTGTGTGCTAGGAGAATCCTGTGTTCTGATGTAAGATATGCTTGATTTACTGATTGAAAGGAATTTTTCAGTCTACTGAAATAGTTCTTGATATTCTCTGGCTATCCTCCCAAAGGGACCTGATTGCCAGGGGAACACATATGTGCCTAGAGGGTTGGAATTTGCATTCCAACTTCCCAAACTCTAAAGAAAAAGAGAGAATGATGTGTGAATTCATCATTAATGGCCAATGATACAATCAACCAAGTCATATTAGACTTGGAACATGCTTAAAACAATAGGGAAACAAAAGAAGAGCCATGTTAGTCTTTTTTTTTTTTTTTTTTTTTTCGGAACTGGGGATTGAACTCAGGTCCTTGTGCTTGCCAGGGAAGCACTTATTCCACTGAGCCATCTCCCTGGCCCCGAGCCATGTTAGTCTTTTTGCTGTTCTTTCCCCTCCCTGTCAACTCTTTCCCACTCCTTCCCAAGGTGTTATTTTCTCTTTCCCTCATCTTTGCCACATATTTTTCTGAAGCAATGAAATTTCTATAAAAACCCAAAAGACATGGCTTGACCACTTCCTAGTTTTAGGATGGAGCAGCACGTGCATTTGTATACCCAAACAGTGTGGAATCTTTGTGCCCCTTCCTATGTATGCTCCCCAATGAAACTGTTTATCTGGCTGTTCATATGCATCCTTCATAACATTTATAATAAATCAGTAAACCTGATTTATTGTTCCTCTGAGTTGTATGAATTATCTTAGCACATAAATTTAACATGAGGAGGACACCATGTTAACCAAATGTATAGCTAAGGCTGGAAGTACAGGTGACAACTTATTGCCTGCAATTGGGGAGTCCTGTGATGCTTGGTCCTTGAAGTCAGAACTAAGTCCATCCTACTTGTACTAGATAGTTTAGCTCATGTTCCTCATTAAAAAGAGATTCTTGCTTGCCCATTATCTCCACATCTCTTCCAAAACCAAAAAGAAATCTTAGTGATGTGCAGAAGCTAAGTTGATCATAATCATAAAAATATGTTCTATAGATGACAGAAACAGAAAAGCAAATCTTGTGGGAAGAGTGGGGAAGAATTCTCAGGGAGGGGAAACAGCTGCAAAAAAAACCTAACCTGGCTCTGCTTTTGTTTCCTTACTGTTTTAAGCATGTTCCAAACCTAAGAAAGATATTGCAAGTGAGAGACAGATATTTCTAAACATAGTATACAAAATTTTTAAAGAATCTATATACTTTACAATAATACCTTCCTTTTGAGTTTTATAGCTGTATTTGAATACAGAGGCAAGTGAACAACCATATCCCATTGGAAGGATAAATCTCAGGGGATAATTCTTAGCTGAAATCTGAAGTATCATAAAATGTCTAAATCAACTAGACATGGTAAGGATCCAGGGGACTGGGCCAGAGGAGCATAGCATTGCAAGAACTGTTATTCAGGGCTGGGGAGATGGTTCAGTGGAATAAGTGCTTCCCTGGCTAGTGCAAGGGCCTGAGTTCAATCCTGGCCTGAGTTCAACCCCTGGTTCCACCAAAAAGACCCCAAAAACAAACAAACAAAAAACACCATTTACAAGAACTGTTATTCATAATGGCTGCAATGGAGCAGGTATTTAAGGAAGTGATGAAATGACCTTTGGAATTCCATTTTCTTTAGATTATAGTCTTGTGATATCTATAATATAACCTATTGCTCTGGTTTGGAGAAAAGGTCATGGGCAAAAGTTTTATCCAACCACTATTGCTACTGGGAGGGGCTAGAATTATAAGAGCAAGGCCTAGTGGAGTGACAAAGGTCATCAAAGATCTGTTCTTGAAAGAGATATTCAGACTCCAGGGCCTTTCTTTTGTTTCTAACTTGCCAGGAAGTAGGCAGGTTTTCTCTAATATGTGATCCCTGCCATGTGTATTGCTTTACCACTGGTCCCAAAGCAGTAAGACCAAGCAACCATGGATCAAAACCTCTAAAACCTTTCTGCATTTTAAGTTGGTTCTCTGGTGTATTTTGTTACAGTGATGAACAGCAGACTACAATACTCCTCAGTGAGACTGAGTTTTCAATGCCTTGAGTGATTGGTGCTCTATCTCACTCAGCATTTTTCTATAGGACCTACCCTATTGTTTTTCTAGGCATATGTTCAGAAAGACATTTAAAAAACTAATTAAGTAGATATCACTTATATTTGGACATTTATTATGTACCACGCCTTACACAGAGTATCCTCAATCCTTAAAGTAACTCGGAAAGCTAAGGCGTTATTCTTTTTTTTTTTTTTTTTTACATTAGGAATAGATAAATCAGAGAGTCTATTATTCTGTACAAGATGAAAGTGGGGCAGAAGCTATACATTTTTTCACAGTAAAGGATGCTTTTAACTGTTTTAAAAATATCTAAGTTTCCATTTAGCTATAAATGCATTACAGCTGTTTCTGTCCTTCTCCATACCCCATAAAGCAAGCCTTCCTCAAGCTCACCCAGTCTTGTAGCACCCAACATTTTTTGCTAACTTCTTTTTTCATTTTATTTATTTATTTATTTATTTATTTATTGCGGAACCAGGGATTGAACTCAGGCCCTTGAGCTTGCCAGGGAAGCGCCTAGTCCATTGAGCCATCTCCCTGACCCAAACTTCTTTTTATCTAATAAAAAAATTGTATTTACTAAGAAGCATTTAGAATGTCAACAAAACAGTGGCAACTTTTTTTTTTTTTTGCAATTACAGAGTGGCATTCAGTTAACAGAACAATTATTTCATATAAGATGTTTCAGAGACAACTGAAGATGAAAAACTACCATCCCCATATACACCTAATTTGTGCTGCCCACCAACAAGAACTTGCTTTAAATTTCCATGCCAATGTGCATCTGCCATACTGTACCAGGCAAGGTTAGTGGCTATTGAAAATGCCACCAGGACAGGGCTAGCTAACAACACATTTGGTAGTGTGCTAACTATACCCAAAAAAAAAAAAAAAAAAAAAAAAAGGCACTAGGGCAGGCCAAATATCTCAGCAGATTAAAGCACCTGCAAGCAGGCACAGGGCCTAGGAGTTCGATCCCCAGGCTTGCATTGCCGGCCCTGCGCCTGGGGAGCACTGAGATGGCAATTGAGACTGGGCATGGTGGCACGCGCTTGTAATTCCAGCTCTTGGGAGGCTGTAAACAGGCGGATCACTACGAGTCCAATCTTGCAGTGAGACCCTGAACACCCTGTAGACCCTTCCCTAAAAATAAAAAAATAAAAAAATAAAGACACTGTGCAGTTTAAAAATAAATCCTACACAGCCTTACATTTCAATTTTTTTT
>NW_004524636.1:11494168-11500336 GCF_000260255.1 Octodon degus
GACACCCTTTTTTGCTGTGTCAGGTTTTCCTTTAGCCCGGTAGGCAGTGACGTCCTTTTCATATGTTTCCTTCAGCCTAGCAGCCTTCTTCTCATATGGCTGCTTGTCGTCTGCTGCAGTATTATTCCATATTTCTCCAAGTTCCTTTGCACCATCACTAGTGGAGAGGTCAGGATGTTCTCCTTTGATTTTTGTGTGGTACTCAGAACAGAACAAGAAGAAAGCCGAAGGAGGCCTTTTGGGCATGCTGGGATCCTGGAACTTCTATTTTGTTTCTCCTTTACGAGGAAGTTTTCATTTCTCTTTCATAATGAGCCTTGTATGCTTTTGCTGTGTCTTCAAATTTTCCTTTTTCTTGAGGAGACATGGTCTTCCACCTCTCTGGGCACTTCTTAGAAAACTCTGAGCAGTTAACTGAAGCATCTGGGTGCTTCTTCTTGTGCTCATTTCAGCAAGTTTGCACAAAAGAATGCATATGATGGCATCTTGCCTCTCGGCTTCATAGGATCTCCTTTGCCCACGTTTACTTGTTTTCTGCAGCTAGGTACAGAGTCGCCCAGTGCCCATCTGGCTCTCACTTTCCCCGTCGCTGTCTCTATGGAGCTCAATGGCTGTGACAGTGGGATCCAAATGCAGCCTCCATTTTTGTTAATTTCTAACCTCACTTAGTAAGTGCATCTTAAGGATCAGAAAGACTTTGTCACTTCATGGAAATATTCTTTTAATCTTTCTAAGATTCAGGCCCTCATTCGTAATACAGAGATTCCATTGGTTCTCCCCCTCACCTCCACAGGTACCAGGGATCGAACTCAGGCCCTTGCTCCTGCCAGGCAGGCACTTATGTTGCTGAGCTATCTCCCTGGCCCTCAATTGGTTCTTGCTCATGGATTTATGATTAGCATTATATAAAGTTACTTATAAAGATTAGACATAGTACCTGGTGTACTGTCATCTAAAAATGTATTTTTTAATTCCTTTTAAAACTTTTTGAAACACAACCTTACTCTAGACTTTTTCAAACTCAGTCATTTATCCTCATTTTTAAGGACTTGCCTGCAGTGTCATAGCTATACAGTTCACTCTCTGAGATGGCTTCAGAGTCCTAAGAATATTTTAAATATTTAATGATATGTTCAGGTGTATCAGAAGATTACACACGATCAAAATATGGCATTAAAATATGTCTGATTTCTTTCTCTACCACTTCCTGAATGAGAACCAAATTCTTCATACTTTCTAGATTCCTGTAATGGAAAAAAATTAAAAGATTCATACCCTGAAGAAAGAGCTTCAGTGCTGACACTAAATTTTTGTCACTTTTCGCAGTAGGTGACTCTGACTCCACAGAGATACCAATTGGGTTGAGTCTTGTTATCTCCTCCTTTCACCCAGTTAATTATCAAAGGAACAATCAGAGAGTGAATGAACATAAAAGGGGCATTGTGCCTTTAAGAAATGTCTCCTTGCTGCTTCTTTTCAGGCTCATGATTTTTATCTAAGAACGCACTCTCCCAGAAGGATGCAAGATGCAGAGGCAATTGTCACAGTAAATAATATGTGAATCATCCCTTAGTGCCTTGAGCACCACGTTCAGACCCCAGGCATTTCTCTCTCACGATGCTCCAGAGGAAATTCTTAAGTCAAACATAGCCATATCATAAGATAAATTGGGAAATCTTTCTTTTCCTGCTGACTGAGCTCTTTCGGCCCATGACAAGGCCGAGCAGAGGAGGGTTTGAGGACTAAAGGTTGGAGCAGAAATGACTCAGGAGCATTTGTCCTGGCACTTTTATCCTGGGCATAATAGCCCAAAGAAGATACATGGACATATGCACAAGCAAGTGGAAAGTGAAATGTGAAATGTTCAGAATGTAGAATTATAAGTTATGTTTATAAAAAAGATCAGAAAGTTCTTTGAGGCTTTAGATTCACCCTGGAATCAGAGGGTGAATCCTGGGCCTCAGATGAGGTTTCCAGAGCATTATGAATTATTGAGAGAGGTTCTCAGGAAAGGTGTGAGAGAGGCAGGCAGGGACAGGGCACCAGCTCAGCAAAGAAGGTGGTTTTCTGAGGAACTTGATCTCATCCTGATCTCATAGGGAGTTCTGGAGTGTGAAGGAAGCCACAAAGCTGGTCACATGCTGAAGAAAGGGGCCAGATACTGTGTCCTTGCAGCTACTTCAAGAGTCATAATGTAGAACAACCCTAGGGAGACAGCACCCTGTGGCAGAGTGGCCTTCCAGAAGTGAGCACCTGGGAGCCATTCGCCAGCCAGCATTAGTGGCAACAATGGGTGCTGAGGACACCACACCGCCTGAATAAAGATTTGGTCAGAGAGTAAACAGCATCTCTTATGCTTGGAGTAATTAGTTTTTCATATATATGTTCTGTGAATAGATATCCTTGTCTTTCTGTCTGTCTGTCTACCATTTTGTAATCTATTTTTTTGTCCAGCTAGCTATGACACATTTTAGGCTTTTCTCAAATGTTGCATACAGACAGATTATTTCCATTTGTTTCTTTCAACCTACTTAACTCTCTACATAGCATTTAAAAGGCAAATTGTTTAAAATGTATCCTCGTTTCATGCCACAATTGTACAAGACGGGTTTAGTCCTCTGTATTGCTATATTAAAAAAGTGAATACTGCATCTGAGGCATAAGAAAATTTTACTATTTTGTGTTACAATGAATATTATCTGTGGTTAGTTTGCTTGGTTGTATAGTCTGTAAAAGACTACTTATATATGTAAGATGAAACTGTTAAAAGAAAAATTAATTTTCAAATCATTTTTATAAAAATTAACTCTAAAAATGTAATATTCTCCCCTCCCCAGGCCTGGATGTGAATATGTCTGCTCTTTTCCTCTTTCACTGTTCAGAACATCCTCTCTCCCTGCTTTCTAAAATGGCTAGGTGTGGATTTCATACTGAATCAATTGGGTTTTGTCATGAAGCACATTGCATAGGTGAGTCAATTTTCTATTGCCACATAACACTGCATAACAAGCCTAACCCAAAGCAGATGCTTTAAATAAACACCACATTCTCATGTCTGTAGTTTAGTGATTTATAGTGATGTATTCACTATCCATTGCTGTACAACAAATGACCCTAAAACGAGTGATCTTTCTATGGCGCTCCTTACAACACAGCAAAGATCACAGGAGAAAGAAAAAAATGAGTAGACAACACAGAAACCACAGTTGTGTCACTTAATTTTGGAAACAACATTACATTGTATTTGCAGTATTAAATTTGGGGGAAAAAAGAAAAGACTTATTTGGTTGAGTCCATGATTAAAAAGTTGGAATTACGTAGGGCACAAATCTGCAGCCATGTGAGATGCTGTGTATGATAAGTTCAGCTATAGTTTCCTCTGGTCTTATCAGGACTTGTCATGTATCTGGAGGTTGACACTTTATACACGATGGCTTGGGTGTAGTGATTTTTCTCTGTGTGATGATCTTTTCTTCTTTGAAACCTCACAAAAATTAACAAGATTGGGGCCAGGGAGATAGCTCAGTAGAATAAGCACTTGCCTGGCAAGCATAAGGGCCTGAGTTCAATCCGTGGTTCTGCAAACAAAACAAAACAAACAAACAAACAAACAAATAAACAAACAAACAAAAAACCCAGGATTGTAACTTCCTACTGAGGGTGGAGATAGAAGAAAATAAGCAGACATGCTCTAAGCCTCTTGAAATTCAAGCTCAGAATTGGAAGTCCATCACTTCTATTACATGCTAATGGCCAAAGCAGTTCACAAGACCAATGCAGATTCAAGATCTGAAGAAATAGAATCCATCCTTGAGCAAAGAAGCTGAAAAGTCATGTCCCAGGGTATCTGAATCCAGGAAAGGCTGGAAAATTGGGACCACTAATGTGATCTCACTGGTACATGTCAGTAATATCTTTCTGTCACTTCATGCTCTCAAAGCCATCATTCATCCTTCTAATGAACTTATTATATGAACCTATGGTCACCCTACCAATATGATTTTTCTGGCAAGATGCGGGCATTGGTTGCAGATGGGATCAGTCACACATGCAGAGCCAGAAAAAGCCAATGTCAAGAACACAGAGTGACTGGGGCAAGTCACAGCAATACAGTGCTCCAGTCTCAAGAACACTGGGTGTCGTTTCATGCAGCATTCAGCCTCCTAAGCGTATACAAATTCTCAGCAGCCTTAGGACTCTTTCCTTCTCTTCCTCCTCTTTCTTCTTTACATCTCTCCTCAGGAGAGAGGGCACTTCTGGCCTCAGTTTTCCATATTCTGACTCTTTTTTTATTTTTTAAAGGGAGTACAAATTAGAGTTAAAACAGAAAAAATTACAAGTGATACAGAATTTCACTTAACAAAGTGATATGAAGTTGACTATATTTATTGTAATACATAGTGTCGTCTTCCAGCCAGTTATTCATATCACTAGATATACACATGTAAAATTTTAAGAAAGAATAAAAGAAAGAAATGTACAAGAAACTAAAAGGAGAAAAAGCACAAATTTAAAAAAATGAGATAAAACAAATTTAAGCATTAACTGCTTCCTTCCATAGACCAGCAGAAATGCACAGTACAATTGTCCAAACCATCCTGCTTGCATACATAGATAAATCTCTTTCCCTCACTCCCTCTCCTGTCCTTCTCCTCAACTCAATAACTATTTCCTTTTTAATAAGTTCATTCCCTTTTTCCAGTATCTACTGTACTCTTCAGATTTCATTCTTCTCTTTCAGGTTTTCGCACTAAGGAGACAATATGATGTTTGTATGTGAGGGTCTGATTTATTTCATTTAAGAGTATATTCTCTAATTGCATCCATTTACTGAAAAAAAATCCAAATTTATCTTGTTTTATAGTTGAATAAAACTCCAGTTTGTAAAAATACCACATCTTCTTTATCCATTCTTCAGTAGGTGGACATCTGGATTGTTTCCAGGATTTAGCTATGACAAATTGTGCTGCTATAAACACAGGAGCACATATATAGCTGTGGTTTGAGGGTCTCATTTATTCTGGAAACATACCCAGGAGGGGAATAGCTGGTTTGAATGAAGTCTCCAATCCTAGCTTAGTGAATGTACACACTGATTTGCATAGTGATTGTACTAGTCTGCATTCCCACCACCAGTGCAGAAGTGTTCCTTTTTCTCCACAGCCTCTCCAGAATTTGTTATTGGCTAGCTTCTTGGTGTTAGCCAATTTTTTCTGGGATCAAATGGAATCTTAGTGTTGTTTTAATTTGCACTTCTTGAGTGACCAATTATTTTAAACATTTTTTCATACATTTACTTTCAATTTTTATTTCTTCCTCTGAGAAGTGCATATTTATCTCAAATGCCCATTTTTGGATTAGGTCTTTGAATTTGGGGGGCCTATTTTTTTAATATGTTCTAGATAGAAGGCTTGTTGGAGGGATAGTAGGCTCTAATGTTTTTGCAGTTTGTTGGTTTTCTTTTTATACTGTTGGAGATTTTCTTTGAAGTGCAGAAAGTTTTCAAAAAGATGAGATCCTAGTTGTCCATTCTTTGAAGTATTTCCTGTGCAGTTTTGTTTTTGTTCATGAATACTCTACCTACCCCGATGTGTTTAAGAATTCTATACATTTCCCCCCAGAATATTTAGTGTTTCTGTTTTAATATTTAAATTGTTGCTCCAAATTGACTGTAGCTTTCTTCACGGTGATAGACATGGGTCTAGTTTTCACCTACAGCATGTTAAAAGCCAATGTTTCCAGTACCATTTATTAAAGAAGCTATCTTTCTTCCAGTGAACATGGTTGGCCCCTTTATCAAAGATATGGTGGCTGTGTGTACTTGCAGTTGTGTCTGCATCTTCTAGTCTGTTCCATTGATTTAAATCTGTCTCTATGCTAGTACCATGCTGACTTTATGGCAGTAGCTTTATAGTACAATTTCAGGTCAGGGATTATGATAACTCCTATCTTTCCTTTGTTTTTCAGGATTCCTTTTGGCATTTTGGATCTCTTCTGATTCCAAATAAATTTGTAGAAAGTTTTCTCTAGCTCTGTGAGGTATACTAATGGTATTTTAATCGGGATTGCATTCAATCTGTATAACGATTTTGGTGAGTATGGCCATTTTAACAGTGTTTGTTCTTCCTATCCAGGGGCATGGAATATCTTTCCATCTTCTCAAATCCT
>NW_004524636.1:11500436-11506344 GCF_000260255.1 Octodon degus
TAGGGAGTTCTGGAGTGTGAAGGAAGCCACAAAGCTGGTCACATGCTGAAGAAAGGGGCCAGATACTGTGTCCTTGCAGCTACTTCAAGAGTCATAATGTAGAACAACCCTAGGGAGACAGCACCCTGTGGCAGAGTGGCCTTCCAGAAGTGAGCACCTGGGAGCCATTCGCCAGCCAGCATTAGTGGCAACAATGGGTGCTGAGGACACCACACCGCCTGAATAAAGATTTGGTCAGAGAGTAAACAGCATCTCTTATGCTTGGAGTAATTAGTTTTTCATATATATGTTCTGTGAATAGATATCCTTGTCTTTCTGTCTGTCTGTCTACCATTTTGTAATCTATTTTTTGTCCAGCTAGCTATGACACATTTTAGGCTTTTCTCAAATGTTACATACAGACAGATTATTTCCATTTGTTTCTTTCAACCTACTTAACTCTCTACATAGCATTTAAAAGGCAAATTGTTTAAAATGTATCCTCGTTTCATGCCACAATTGTACAAGACGGGTTTAGTCCTCTGTATTGCTATATTAAAAAAGTGAATACTGCATCTGAGGCATAAGAAAATTTTACTATTTTGTGTTACAATGAATATTATCTGTGGTTAGTTTGCTTGGTTGTATAGTCTGTAAAAGACTACTTATATATGTAAGATGAAACTGTTAAAAGAAAAATTAATTTTCAAATCATTTTTATAAAAATTAACTCTAAAAATGTAATATTCTCCCCTCCCCAGGCCTGGATGTGAATATGTCTGCTTTTTTCCTCTTTCACTGTTCAGAACATCCTCTCTCCCTGCTTTCTAAAATGGCTAGGTGTGGATTTCATACTGAATCAATTGGGTTTTGCCATGAAGCACATTGCATAGGTGAGTCAATTTTCTATTGCCACATAACACTGCATAACAAGCCTAACCCAAAGCAGATGCTTTAAATAAACACCACATTCTCATGTCTGTAGTTTAGTGATTTATAGTGATGTATTCACTATCCATTGCTGTACAACAAATGACCCTAAAACGAGTGATCTTCTCTATGGCGCTCCTTACAACACAGCAAAGATCACAGGAGAAAGAAAAAAATGAGTAGACAACACAGAAACCACAGTTGTGTCACTTAATTTTGGAAACAACATTACATTGTATTTGCAGTATTAAATTTGGGGGAAAAAAGAAAAGACTTATTTGGTTGAGTCCATGATTAAAAAGTTGGAATTACGTAGGGCACAAATCTGCAGCCATGTGAGATGCTGTTTATGATAAGTTCAGCTATAGTTTCCTCTGGTCTTATCAGGACTTGTCATGTATCTGGAGGTTGACACTTTATACACGATGGCTTGGGTGTAGTGATTTTTCTCTGTGTGATGATCTTTTCTTCTTTGAAACCTCACAAAAATTAACAAGATTGGGGCCAGGGAGATAGCTCAGTAGAATAAGCACTTGCCTGGCAAGCATAAGGGCCTGAGTTCAATCCGTGGTTCTGCAAACAAAACAAAACAAACAAACAAATAAACAAACAAACAAACAAACAAAAAACCCAGGATTGTAACTTCCTACTGAGGGTGGAGATAGAAGAAAATAAGCAGACATGCTCTAAGCCTCTTGAAATTCAAGCTCAGAATTGGAAGTCCATCACTTCTATTACATGCTAATGGCCAAAGCAGTTCACAAGACCAATGCAGATTCAAGATCTGAAGAAATAGAATCCATCCTTGAGCAAAGAAGCTGAAAAGTCATGTCCCAGGGTATCTGAATCCAGGAAAGGCTGGAAAATTGGGACCACTAATGTGATCTCACTGGTACATGTCAGTAATATCTTTCTGTCACTTCATGCTCTCAAAGCCATCATTCATCCTTCTAATGAACTTATTATATGAACCCATGGTCACCCTACCAATATGATTTTTCTGGCAAGATGCGGGCATTGGTTGCAGATGGGATCAGTCACACATGCAGAGCCAGAAAAGGCCAATGTCAAGAACACAGTGACTGGGGCAAGTCACAGGAATACAGTGCTCCAGTCTCAAGAACACTGGGTGTCGTTTCATGCAGCATTCAGCCTCCTGAGCATATACAAATTCTCAGCAGCCTAGGGACTCTCTTTCCTTCACTTCCTCCTCTTCCTTCTTTACATCTCCCCTCAGGAGAGAGGGCACTTCTGGCCTCAGTTTTCCATATTCTCACTCTTTTTTTATTTTTTAAAGGGAGTACAAATTAGAGTTAAAACAGAAAAAATTATAAGTGATACAGAATTTCATGTAACAAAGTGATATGAATTTGACTATATTTGTTGTAATACACAGTGTTGTCTTCCAGCCAGTTATTCATATTATTAGATATACACATGTAAAATTTTAAGAAAGAATAAAAGAAAGAAATGTACAAGAAACTAAAAAGAGAAAAAGCACAAATTAAAAAAAATGAGATAAAACAAATTTAAGCATTAACTGCTTCTTTCCATAGACCAGCAGAAATGCACAGTACAATTGTCCAAACCATCCTGCTTACATACATAGATAAATCTCTTTCCCTCACTCCCTCTCCTGTCCTTCTCCTCAACTCAATAACTATTTCCTTTTTAATAAATTCATTCCCTTTTCCCAGTATCTATTGTACTGTTCAGATTTCATTCTTCTCTTTTAGGTTTTCACACTAAGGAGACAATATGATGTTTGTATGTGAGGGTCTGATTTATTTCATTTAAGAGTATATTCTCTAATTGCATCCGTTTACTGAAAAAAAATCCAAATTTATCTTGTTTTATAGCTGAATAAAACTCCATTTTGTAAAAATACCACATCTTCTTTATCCATTCTTCAGTTGATGGACATCTGGACTGTTTCCAGGATTTAGCTATGACAAATTGTGCTGCTATAAACACAGGAGCACATTTATAGCTGTGGTTTGAGAGTCTCATTTATTCTGGAAACATACCCAAGAGGGGAATAGCTGGTTTGAATGAAGTCTCCAATCCTAGCTTAGTGAATGTACACACTGATTTGCGTAGTGATTGTACTAGTCTGCATTCCCACCACCAGTGAAGAAATATTTCTTTTTCTCCAAAGCCTCTCCAGAATTTGTTATTGGCTGGCTTCTTGGTGTTAGCCAATTTTTTTTGGGATCAGATGGAATCTTAGTGTTGTTTTAATTTGCACTTCTTGAGTGACCAATTCTTTTAAACATTTTTTCATACATTTACTTTCAATTTTTATTTCTTCCTCTGAGAATGCATATTTTTCTCAAATACCCATTTTTGTATTAGTTCTTTGAATTTGGGGGGGCTATTTTTTTAATATGTTCTAGATAGAAGGCTTGTTGGAGGAACAGTTGGCTATAATGTTTTTGCAGTTTGTTGGTTTTTCTTTTTATACTGTTGGAGATTTTCTTTGAAGTGCAGAAAGTTTTCAAAAAGATGAGATCCTAGTTGTTGATTTTTTGAAGTATTTCCTGTGCAGTTTTGTTTTTGTTCATGAATACTCTACCTACCCAGGTGTGTTTAAGAGCTCTACCTACATTTCCCTCCGGAATATTTAGTGTTTCTGTTTTAATATATAAATCGTTGCTCCAAATTGACTGTAGCTTTCTTCACGGTGATAGGCATGAGTCTAGTTTTAGCCTACAGCATATTAAAAGCCAATGTTTCCAGTACCATTTATTAAAGAAGCTATCTTTCTTCCAGTGAACATGGTTGGCCCCTTTCTCAAAGATATGGTGGCTGTGTGTACTTGCAGTTGTGTCTGCATCTTCTAGTCTGTTCCATTGATTTAAATCTGTCTCTACGCTAGTACCATGCTGACTTTATGACAGTAGCTTTATAGTACAATTTCAGGGCAGGGATTATGATAACTCCTATCTTTCCTTTGTTTTTCAGGATTGCTTTTGGCATTCTGGATCTCTTCTGATTCCAAATAAATTTGTAGAAAGTTTTCTCTAGCTCTGTGAGGTATACTAATGGTATTTTAATTGGGATTGCATTCAATCTGTATAACAATTTTGGTGAGTATGGCCATTTTAACAGTGTTCGTTCTTCCTATCCAGGAGCATGGAATATCTTTCCATCTTCTCAAATCCTTTTCAATCTCTTTTCTTAGAGTACCATAATTATCATTTTTTTGCTCTGAATGCCTTCAGGGCAGGTTTGACTGGCTTGAGTTGTGGGGATTGAACCACAGCAACCTGAGCCTGACTGCTTTGGTTGAAGCAGCCACTTAAAGAACTGAGCTAAGGGGCAGGCTCCCCATAATTATCATTGTTTTACTCTTTTGCATCCTTTGTGAGAGTGATTCCTAAGTATTTCTTTTATTTGGAAGTTATTGTGAAAGACAGGTTTCCCTAATTTCTTTCTCAGTATGTTCATTCTCTGTGTATAAAAATGCTACCGAAGGGCCATCCAAATAGCTCAGCAGATTAAAACTGTCTGCTTAGGAAGATGCAGGGGCCAGGAGTTCAATCCCTGGGGGCTGCTATGCCAGCCCTGCCTCCAGGGAGCACTGAGACAGCAATTGAGACTGGGCATGGTGGCGCACACCTGTAATTCCAGCACTTGGGTGGCTGTAAACAGGAGAATTGCTGTGAGTCCAGTCTACACAGTGAGATCCTGTAGACATCGTAGATGTTATCCTAGACACCCCCCCCAAAAAAAAAAACAAGTGCTACTGATTTTTGGGTGCTGGCTTTGTATCCTGCTACATTGCTGAAATTGATGATTAAATCTCCAAGACTATTGGTGAAGTTTTGGAGGTCCTCTACATAGAGCACCATGTCATCTGCAAATCATGAAAATTTCATTTTTTTCATTTATTTCTCCCTCCTGTCTAATTGCTCTAGCTCATGTTTCCAGACGTATATTGAATAGGAGTAGAGATAATGTCTTGTTCCTGATTTTAAAGTGAAGGCTTTCAACTTTTGCCCATTTAGTATGATGCTGGCTGTTGGTTTCTCATAGCTGATTTTTTTTCTCTTTTCTCCTATTCAAGTTTATTTTTCATTTGAAATAATTTCTATTTAAATAAATTTTCATTCATTGACTCAGCAATTTAAAATGTGAACAGTTTCAGATTTTAATAGACCCTCTGCAAGCCTCAAGAACATTGTTTCTGTTTCAGTATTATTAGGAAATCTGATCATCTTACCTGTTATAAGCTTTATGGACGTGTTTATGTGAGAAATATGATTGACCCTAATAGAGTTTTCACTTTGCTTTTGATGGAGGTACTCAATAGGCCATGGTGCAGGGGCTATTGAGTGCTTTCATAGATCATTTCTATCATTTTAAGATATAGACCATCTATTCTGATCCTCTGTAGGGTTTATATCATGAATGAGTGTTGGACGTTGTCAAAAGCTTTTTTGCATCTATTCAGATGATCATTTGGCTTTTGTTCTTGGATCCACTGATATGGTATATTACATTTATGGATTTACCTATGTTGAACCATCCCTACATTCTCAAATAAATCCCACTTAGTTGTGATGTATAATCTTTTTGATGATTTGCTCCATTTTCTTTGCTAGTATTTTATTAAGGATTCTTGCATTTATATTCATTAGAGATTGGTCTGTATTTCTCTTTTTTAGTTGAATCTTTCTGTGGTTTTAGAATCAGAATACTTGCCTCAAGGAATGAGTTTGGAAGGCTTGATTTTCTTTCAATTTCATTGAAGAGTTTGAGAAAAGTTTGCATTAAATCATCTCTAAATTTCTTGTAGAGAGGCCAGCCAAATAGCTCAGTGGATTAAAATACCTGAAAGCAGGTTCAGGGGCTAGAGGTTTGATCCCTCTGTGCTGCTGTGCCATCCCTGCCCCCAGGGTGCACAGAAAGGGCAATTGAGACTGGGTGTGTTGGGAGGCTGTAATACCAACTCTTGGGAGGCTGTAAATAGGAGAATCACTACAAGTCCAATCTA
>NW_004524636.1:11506444-11507828 GCF_000260255.1 Octodon degus
TGACTGCTTTGTTGAAGCAGCCACTTAAAGAACTGAGCTAATGAGCAGGCCCCCCCATACATAATTATCATTGTTTTACTCTTTTGCATCCTTTGTGAGAGTGATTCTTAAGTATTTCTTTTATTTCGAAGTTATTGTGAAAGACAGGTTTCTCTAATTTCTCTCTCAATGTGTTCATCCTTTGTGTATAAAAATGCTACTGAAGGGCCATCCAAATAGCTCAGCGGATTAAAACTGTCTGCTTAGGAAGATGCAGGGGCCAGAAGTTCAATCCCTGGGGGCTGCTATGCCAGCCCTGCCTCCAGGGAGCACTGAGACAGCAATTGAGACTGGGGATGGTGGCTCACACCTGTAATCCCAGCACTTGGGTGGCTGTAAACAGGAGAATTGCTATGAGTCCAGTCTACACAGTGAGATCCTGTAGATCCCATAGACACTATCCTAGACACTCCCCCCCCCAAAAAAAAAGTGCTACTGATTTTTTGGTGCTGGCTTTGTGTCCTGCTACATTGCTGAAATTGATGGTTAAATCTCCAAGACTATTGGTGAAGTTTTGGAGGTCCTCTACATAGAGCACCATGTCATCTGCAAATCATGAATATTTCATTTTTTTCATTTATTTCTCCCTCCTGTCTAATTGCTCTAGCTAATGTTTCCAGAAGTATATTGAATAGGAGTAGAGCCAGTGTCTTGTTCCTGATTTTAAAGTGAAGGCCTTCATTTTTTGCCCATTTAGTACGATGTTGGCTGTTGGTTTCTCATAGCTGATTTTTTCTCTCTTTTCTCTTACTCAAGTTTATTTTTCCTTTGAAATAATTTCTATTTAAATACATTTTCATTCATTGACTCAGCAATTTAAAATGTGAACAGTTTCAGATTTTAATAGACCCTCTGCAAGCCTCAAGAACATTGTTTCTGTTTCAGGATTATTAGGAAATCTGATCATCTTACCTGTTATAAGCTTTATGGACATGTTTATGTGAGGAATATGATTGACCCTAATGGAGTTTTCACTTTGCTTTTGATGGAGGTACTCGATAGGCCATGGTGCAGGGGCTATTGAGTGCTTTCGTAGATCATTTCTATCATTTTAAGATATAGACCATCTATTCTGATCCTCTGTAGGGTTTATATCATGAATGAGTGTTGGACATTGCCAAAAGCTTTTTTTGCATCTATTCAGATGATCATATGGCTTTTGTTCTTGGATCCACTGATGTGGTATATTACATTTATGGATTTACCTATGTTAAACCATCCCTGCATTCCTCACATAAATCCCACTTAGTTATGATGTATAATCTTTTTGATGATTTGCTCCATTTTCTTTGCTAGTATTTTATTAAGGATTCTTGCATTTATATTCATTAGAGATTGGTCTGTA
>NW_004524636.1:11508057-11508758 GCF_000260255.1 Octodon degus
TTTTGTTTCTTATTATTGGGTTATTCAGTTTGTATATCTTCTTGACTCAGCTTTGGCATTTCAGATGTATCTAGGAAACTATCCACTTCCTCTGTGTTTTCCATCCTATGAGAGTAATGATTTTTGAAGTTGGTATTGATGATCTTCTGAGTTTCTCTAGGGTCTGTTGTGATTTCATGCTTTTCATTATTTATTTCTTGAGGGTTTTTTTTTTTGGTTGGCCCTGTGGTTTATCAATTTTAGGTATTCGGTCAAAGAACTAACTCTTCAATTCTTTTATCCTTTGTATTGTTTTCTTCATCTCCAATGCATTAATTTCTGCTCTAATCTTTATAATTTCTTGCCTTCTTTGGGCTTTGCCTTTGAGTTACTCTTCTATTTTTGAGGTGCAGCATAAAATAATTTATTTGGGCTTTTCCTGTCATTCTAATATATAAATTTACCACTATAAATTTTCCTCCTAAGACAGCTTAAACTGCATCCCACAGGTTTCAGTAAGTTGTATCTGAATTTTCATTTGATTATAAATATTTTTTAAATTTCTTCTTTAATTTTATCTGGGATCCACTGGTTGTTTAGGAGGTTATTTATTTTCCATGTGTTCATGATATTTTGTAGTTTCTTTTGTCAACAATTTCCATTTTTATTGGACTGTGATCAGGTAATATGTATGGGATAATTTCAATTCCTTTACATTTACT
>NW_004524636.1:11508858-11509597 GCF_000260255.1 Octodon degus
TTTATTTTAGTAGGTTTTTATTATATTTTCAATTTTCTTTCTTATTATTGGGTTATTCAGTTTGTATATATTCTTGGCTCAGCTTTGGCATTTCAGATGTATCTAAGAAACTATCCATTTCCTCTGTGTTTTCCATCCTGTGAGAGTAATGATTCTGGAAGTCGGTATTGATGATCTTCTGAATTTCTCTAAGGTCTGTTGTGATTTCATGCTTTTCATTATTTATTTCATGAGGGTTTTTTTTTTTGGGGGGGGTTGGCCCTGTGGTTTATCAATTTTAGGTATTCAGTCAAAGAACTAACTCTTCAATTCATTTATTCTTTGTATTGTTTTCTTCATCTACAATGCATTAATTTCTGCTCTAATCTTTATAATTTCTTGCCTTCTTTGGGCTTTGCCTTTGAGTTGCTCTTCTATTCTTGAGGTGCAGCATAAAATAATTTATTTGGGCTTTTCCTGACATTCTAATATATAAATTTACCACTATAAATTTTCCTCCTAAGACAGCTTAAACTGCATCCCACAGGTTTCAGTAAGTTGTATCTGAAATTTCATTTGATTATAAATATTTTTTAAATTTCTTCTTTAATTTCATCTGTGATCCACTGGTTGTTTAGGAGGTTATTTATTTTCCATGTGTTCACGATATTTTGTAGTTTCTTTTGTCAACAATTTCCATTTTTATTGGACTGTGATCAGGTAATATGTATGGGATAATTTCAATTCCTTTACATTTACT
>NW_004524636.1:11509697-11531139 GCF_000260255.1 Octodon degus
TATTCCATTGTTTCTGGGTGAAACAATCTGTAAAGGTCGACTGAGTCAATTTTTTCACAAGTTTGGTTTAGTTCTGTTTCTCCTTTGTTCATTTTTTGCCTAGATGATCTATCCCTTTGTGACAGTGATGTGTTAAAGTCCCCTATTACTGTTGTATTTTGGTCATTTAATTTTTAAAATGTGTTTACTATGGGGTCTACAGGGTCTCACTATACAGATTGGACTCTTAGAAATCCTCCTGTTTTCAGCCTCTCAAGCACTAGCATTACAGGCGTGCACCACCATGCCCAGTCTCAATCACCATCTCAGTGTGCCCCAGGGGCAGGCCCAGCATGGCACATGGGATGTCGAACCTGATCCTTGCATCTGCCTAAGCATCCTCTTTAATCTGCTGAGCTATCTGATCAGCACTTTCATTCAATTTTTCATGTCTGTTAAAATTTGTCTTATGTAGGAGGGTGCTCCTAAGTTGGCTGCATATATATTTATAACTGTTAATCTCTTCCCTTTGCAATTTTCCCTAACAAGTATGTAGCGATCTTCTTTATCTCTTTGGATGATTTTTCATCTGAATTTGATATTGTCAGCAACCAGGACAGCTACACCTGATTTTTTCTGATTTCCTGTAACATGGATGATTGCTTTCCATCCCATGACTTTCCATCTGTGAATTTCCTTTTGAGTTAAATATGTTTCTTGTATGCATCATATTGTTGGGTTTTGCTACTTAATCCACTCTGCTAGTCTGTTTCTTTAGATTGGTGAATTGAGACCATTTACATTGATGGTTATAACTGATATGTATTGGCTGATCTTTGTCCTGTTATTTTCTTGTTATAGGTTCTGTACATTTTCCCTGTTTTTAATTAGTTTCTCTGTTTGGTGATTCCTTTCTGTTATCCTTAAAAGTCTGAACACGTCTGTCTCCTTCTAGAATATCTGACAGTACTCTTTGTAGCATTACTTTGGTGGTCATCAATTTCTTCCATTGTTCTTTGTCATGGAAGAATCTTATTTCGCTGTTGAATTTGAAAGGTTTGTAGGGCATTTCAATCTAGGTTGGAAGTTATTTTCTTTCAGAACCTGAAATACTTCACTCCAAGCTCTTCTTGATTTGTTGGTTTGTGTTGAGAAATCTGCTGTGATTCTGATGGAATTTCCATAGTAAGTGATCTATTTTTTTTCTCTAGTAGCTTTTAATATTCCATTCTTTTATTGAATTTCTGAAATCTTAATTATTATGTGTTTAGGTATAGATTTATTGTGCTTATGGCTTTGTGTAGTTCTATATGCCTTGCTTATCTGTATGACAGTTTTTTTTCTCACGTTTGAAAAATTTTTTCAAGCACTTCTACAAATAGTATTTTTATGTCATTTGTGCTATCTCCCACTGCTTCATTGATACCTATTATTCTTATATTGCTTTTCTTTGCATCATCTTATAGCTGCTTAATTGTTATTTCCTGTATCCTTGTGAGTTTTAAGAGAACTTTCATTTCATGTTCATTATCTGCAACACTGTCTTCGAGGTCTAAAAGTCCATCTTCAGTTTTATTCAAGCGGTTTTGCCAGTTTTCAATGGAATTTTTAATTGCCTGGATATATGTTTGAATCTGTTTCACGTATTCTAATTCTTTCTTGTATTGTTCATTCAGTGTTTCCATAATTTTCCTATTCTCTTATGTTTTTCTATCTGTGTCTTCTTTAGCGGTGCTAAGTAATTCTTTCACAATTGTTGTCCTAACTTTTTGGACCTGAGAGATTATTTCTGATCTTATTTCTTCTATAACCTGACTTGTTTCTTTACTTCAGCTGCTATCATTTCAGGGATTTCAAGTGTGTGACTTCCAAGTTATTGTATATCTTTGTCTCCTGGATTTGTTTTGGGTAGAATAGAGGATTGAGATTGCCTTTTGGCTCTGCACCTTGGCATTTTTGAAGCTCCCAGTAATCACTCAGGCAGAGTCCTGTAGGCTTCCCAGAGTCTGCCAAAGTTCTCAAACATCTCTAGGAAAGATTGCATCAGGCCTACAGATCACAACTCTCCTGTGTCCTGCAGCCCACTCAGAGTCCTTCTAGGTTTTTAAAAGTTTGGGCCAGCATCAGCAGAAGCTCCACACCTGCACTCTGGGGACTAAGGAAGGTCAAAGTTTACTGGAATCCTACAGGCTGCCCAGCGTCCACCAAAGTTCTTAAAATCCATATTCTGACTCTTGTCGTTTTACTCCATCCTTTAACCATCTTCACCCTGGGAACTTTAAGAGCTGCATGGAACTTCAGAGGAAAGGGGGTAAGAATGTCCATGGAAATGAGTGTGGCTTAATTTCATATTGAAGGAAAAAATATTCAACTATGTATTACTTTTCTTTGAATTGTAGGACATTATTTAACAATCTTGACCTCTGACCCCTAAAGGCCAAGAACGCTTCCACTTTGAAAATGCCACAATAATATGGGAAGTTTCAGATAAGCAAGTTGGAGGAGCTAGAATGCTCTATTTGACATCAGTATGAATTCATGTTCAGTTTAAGAAATAATAAAGATGTTCACATAGAGAAAGGTTTAAGTGTACATTTATATAATGTATAATGCACATATATGTACATTCTATGATGTATATGCATATATGTTATATTACCTGTTATATAAAATCATCAGTGATAAACATAGACACTAATAAAATAACAATATTCATAGCATATGCGTTTCACATAACATGGAAAAAATTACACTTTTCTTTTGTAAAGTCATGGGGCTGGGAAGATAGCTCAGTAGAATAAGTGCTTGCCTGGCAAGTGCAAGGGCCTAAGTTCAATCCCTGGTTCTGAAAAAACATTTTTTTTTGTAAAGTCAGTCTTCCTCCTCTTAGCCTATAATACCATTTGAATTTGCCTATTCAGGTGATCTGTTTGTTTTATGGAGAAAATACAGCATTTGGGAAGGGATTGCTCAAGTTCTCCCATCACATTTACCCATTATGTGCCTCTGTGCCCATTTATCATGTGTTCTCTATTGTGTGGGATCCAGTGCTCAACCCGTTTCACAGCTAACACTAAACTAGACTTATGCAGTGTGTCCCATCTCTCACACACCTTCAACATCAACGCAGCATTTCTTTCTCATTAACATTTTCCTTTCCACTGGATCTTTCTTATCATTATACCAACATAATACCATTTCCATTATGGAAAACCCCAACTCACAACCTTTTACTTCTATACCATTTATTTCTTCCTCTTTGCAGGAAAACACTTTTGAAAAGTGGCCAGCACCCTGCTTCCAGCACTATCCACTTCTAATCCTTTCTTAAACTCATTCTGATGAGAAATTTTCTTTACTACTACATCAAGATCAAACACTTTTTGTCAGTGTCACTATGCCTTCTGCATTGCCGAACACTACAGTGGATCTCTGGCGAGTATTAGCTGACATTGTCCACAGCTGGCAATTCACTCTTCTTTGAAAATATTTCTTCATTCGGATGCTAGAACCTCACATATTTCAAGGTTTTTTTCACCTTATTGACAGCTCCTCCATCCTCGGTCACTGAAGAACTCTAATCTGTTAATATCAGTGGATTCCAAGGTCAAGGCTGATGTATCCTCTTCATCCAACTATACTTAATTATCTTTCAATTTTTTTCCTAAATCCACCTCCAGTCTAGTGGTCCCAAATGTTTATCTATAGTCTAAACTATTCCATCTTGAATACCAGATTCACACATTCAACTGCCCTAATTACTTTTCACCTGGACAACTAATATGCGTCTCAAGCTAATCTCCTAATGTTCCTCTCCCCTTCCAAGTCCTGCTCTTCCTGAAGACTTTTCATCTCACTAATGGAAACACTTTCTTTCCAGATACTCACTCCAAATTCTGTCTTTGTCCATTTTGCTTCACTCATATGTTAAGTCTGTGCCATTAACAAATTCTGTTATTCTACTGTCAAAATCACAAATCCCACCACCTGGACCACAGCCACCACCAGCATGCTGGCCAATGTCATCATCATCTCTTAGCTGGATTGGCAAGATGACTTGCTGCTGGGTATCCAAGAATCTGACTGCTCTCTCTCCAGTGGATCACAAACAGAGCTAGCCTGGGCTCCATCTAAGAGAGTCATGTCACTATTCAAAACTGTTAAAGCTCAGATCACTACAGAGACTTAGTGGTCAAGAAAGTAGCTTTGGTCATTTAAACCCTCTTAATGTGGTCATTGCCATTATGAATGTGAAAATGATTTGACTTCCTTTAGCAGATTCAACCCTGTACCACAGTTCACAGCTCTACAAGAGATTGGCCTAGATTACCTCCCCTTTCCTCACTCCCTTGCCTATGTCTTTGGGAACAAACTGTGCAGTGGTTCCAGATCAACTTAGCAGCCTAGTGCCTCCTAAAGCTACTCTGCATTTACTCCTTGCCATTCTCAGTGGCATTCATTCTTTATAATCACATCAGCCTTCATGCTGTCCCTTTCACAAGCCAGGCATTCCCCCTAGCTCAGGAGTTATTTTCTGCAACCACGTCTCTTTCTCTACTAGATTCACTCTCTTACCTACTCAAATTTTGTTTTTTGTTCAAATTCCCCCCAACCCTCAAAAGGAGGATTTTTTAACTCCTTCCTTAATATCATACTCAGCTCTTCTTTTATTCCCTACCCCGCTTCCAAAAAAAAAAAGAGAGAGAATAAAACCTTCATCTATATCAAATACATCACATAGCCCACTTGCAGTTTCTTCTGTGTATATATTGACTGTCTCTCCACTGGAAGATATGCTTCATGAAGGCAGAAAAATACACTTTTGCTGTTAATTGTTGTTTCCCTGGGTTCTAGAGATCCACTTGCCACATAGGAGGCATTTACATCCTGTATCAGAAAAGAGAGGCTTTTACAATATAAAGAACACACCCCTGTTCTCTGACTGACTCCATTCTCATGTAAACAAAATTTCTTTCCCTAGTATTTGAGTAATGCCTCAATATATTTTATTGCATTTTCTCAAGTGCATATTTCCTGTGTAGCACATATGTCTAGGGACATCACTTCATCTATTTCTCCTCTGTTTCCCAAAGGGGATTTGTAAAGCAAACATTCACATAGCATGATTAATTGGCAGAAAGCTTTCAGTAAGTAAATATTGTGTCAATAAACAATAAAAATGGAGACAGTTAATTTTTTAAGCCCAACACATATATCTAGTTGGGAAATTAACTGTCCAAAGATGATGGGAAGTCTATCAAATAATATTTGAGGATGATTTCAAAACAGTAAAGTAATCTCAGTGAATAATGTACACTACAGTTGTTTCTGTTGATTTATAATTAAACATAAAGCAACCCTAATTTTCTTAATAGCATTTAACTAAAATACATTGGTTTCAAAGACACAAAGATGTGTGTTCCTTTCTCACAGAATTACAATTCTCTCCTCGCCTATAAAATGTTAAGTGGAGAAATGTGAGATCTTTCTTTATTATCTCTGGGAAATACCATTTTATTTTCTTTATCAAGAGATTATAAAATTATTCTCATGGCAATGCCTCTGATCTTGGAAAGTTTGACCTAACTTTATTGCTGTTTATATATTTACAACAAAACAAATGTGTTTCCTTTGTAGAAATATGTCATTTGTTGCTTTGTTTGAGCTTAGATGGGAATGAGCATCTGGGTTTGGAGGACAAAGCAATAGCACAACTGGGACAGAATGGTGTCAGTAGGGGAAACAGAGAGCTGGGTCATGCTATGCCACATAGTCTGAGCATTTTAGGCCTCCGATGGAGGTCTGAAAATAACAGGAAACAGTATGATGTATAGGCATGGTTGCCTAGAATCTTGTGGGCTGGTTGCTGTCTTTATAAAATGTGCATCCTCTATTGCTTTATGTTCCATTCCATGAGTTGGCCCAGATTTTTTAGAGCTGCTTCTGGGTTTTAAAAAGTCTCTAACAACACTACTGTCAAAATAGAGTAAGTCACAAAGGAATGGAAAATATTGTCTTTATGCCTATTCAAGAAACAATGATTCCTTGCTTTGTAAATGCTGTGCACCATAGCAATAAATTTCATAAATCAGCCTATTTCTATCCACCAAATAAAATATTGGTTTGCTCAGCATAGTTGACACTGTTTATTGATGTCAATTTACTTAAGTGCTACTTTCATCCTTAAGGGCTCCTTAGCATATCTGAATTATGTGTGTAAGTAGAAAAATATGTTTAGGAACATCTTAAGAAATGTATGTGTTTTCACATGTAAAATAAAATAATTGATATGCTAATTTAAATACATAAGGTATCATTATTTTACTTTATTCCATCATTCTTCATAATAACCACATAGCAACCACTCTTGAGGACATGCTGAATCATTCTTTCTCTTTCATCTTGCTTGTCTGTCTGTCTGTCTGTCTGTCTGTCTGTCTGTCTGTCTGTCTGATACAGACACAATCCACTAGATGTGCTTTTATTACCAAGTACAAAATTAGAGAGAACATCTGTTCATAAGGAAATGACATGATGATATACTATGGGTGATTCTGACAATGAGGTCATAATTTTGAGCCCAGTTATGCAATTTACTGACTTATCAAGTTCCTTCTTCAGAATGAAAATCAAAACTAGACCGGGAATGTAGTTGAGTGAGAATATCTTGAGTTCAATCCCCAGCACAGAAGAAAGAAAGAGAGAGAGAGAGAGAGAGAGAGAGAGAGAGAGAGAGAGAGAGACAGAGAGAGAGACAGAGACAGAGAGACAGAGACAGAGACAGAGAGAGGAAAAGGAAAGGGAAGGAAAGAAAAAAAGAGAGGGGGGAAGGAGGAAAAATCATAGAAAACAGAATTTAATCCTTCAATTAAAATCTATGATTTGGCCATAAAAATTAGGATGTTCATCAATCTTCCAACATCATTCTTGCTTCTGCTGAAGCCTGTTTGACTCTTTTTCTACAGGCAGGTAAAAAATGGGTACCATTGATGTCGCTGGAAAAGTGAAAATGCTACTACTTTTCCAAAGATTGATTGTTGTTTTTGGTTTTGATTTACGGAGCTTTCGAAGGTGCTACATAGAGCATTCTGCAGAGACTTCACAATTATCCTCAGCATATTATACTTTTTTCAGAGTTCCACAATACCTATCTGTTTGTTTAACCCTGCAACTACAATTTCTTAACCAAAAGATTTAATCCATAGAAGCATCCACTCTGCCTGATGTTCCTGAATGTATGTAACATAAGACTATATACAACTCAGGATTTCACTCATCGTAAGATGAGAAACTATTGAAGATTTTGAACAGAGGGTGAAACGTTAGGATTTACAGAGCTATCCTTGCTGCTTTGTGAGACGTGACTGCAAAGAAAAACAAATGTGGGAAGATGAGTTAGGAGGTCAGAGCCATAACACAGGTGAACAAGCAACATAAATTTCAAAGGCATCACTGTATAGATGCATTCAGATGGCCAATCTTCCAATGTTTTCTAACATACATGACATGGGATATGAGCTGAAAAACTCCCACCAGTTTCTCTCACTCAAATGGAAAACTCTGAGGGACAGATTTTGGAATGTGAGGATAAACCATGAGTGTTTTATTGGCGGTGTTAACTTCAGCATGGCAATTTGATTTTCAGTAATAGCAAGGTACTTTCTGGGATCCTCTCTCTAAATTAGAGAATATTCAATGCAGTGGTTCTCAATCTTTGCTCTACAATACAGCTATCTTAGAAGATGTCCAGGATACTTTCAAATCCATGATGTAAAGAAGTCCTGGAATAGATCCCCCATGGAGAAGGGTTGAGAACTATCAGTTCACGGCACCAGTTGCTTCTGGGTTTGGAAAGGTAAAGGCAAAGTCAGCATCATCCACCTCTCATTCACTAATCTTTCCATATCAGACGTCTTGGAAAACCAATCTTGTGGAAGTATTGACTCTGCAGATGGATGAAGGTGGTCCTAATTCACTTTCCATACCCTTAGAGAACTCACAATTTAACTAGAGTGGTAAATGCTGATTAATGAGACATTTTAATTTTAGAATGTTGTGTGCCACAGTATTGAAATGTTCTGGAATACAAGCGTCCTTCTAAATCCCTTGGAAAATAAGCCCCTAGTTGTGCCATTCACCTACAAAGCCATCCTAAAATGGAGATGAATTCAAGGTGGAAGGAAGTATCCAACACCTTTATCTGAGGGCAAGCCTAGCAATTTGGGCCTGAATAAAAGTCCATAAGTGACACTTATTCTACTGCTTGGATGTGGCAGGTGCTTTGAGTGGGTAAACTTGCCATACTTTTACCTTTCTACACAGCAGCTAAGCTTTCATGGCCCACTGCCTGCCTTTTACTCCCTGAGGATTTTCACTGCACTGAAATGCCCACTTCACCCACTCCTGCCCCAGGGTGGAATTTCCAAGCGATGGACACTATGCCAAATAAGTGTCCACCTGTCACTGATGGGCACAAGTACTCAATCTTTTAAATGGGATAATTCTGGGTCCTGCCTCCCGCTGTCCTCTGGGCTTCCTGACAGACCAACAGGTAATGAGCCTGAGGTGCTTGCAGTTTATTTATTTTTGGCAGACCCTGTGATTGAACTCAGACACTTGCGCTTACCAGGGAAGCGCTTATTCCACTGAGCCATCTCCCCAGCCCCCTCCTGCAGTTGTTGATGGCATACATTTTTCTCAATACTTTCTTTCCTCTTTTTCCTATTCACATAGTTCTGCCAATACTTGCACAGATTGCCCTTCATGTAAACTATTTGCACTGAAATTATTATTCAAGGCCAGCCTCTTGAGGAACTCATACTGAGATACCACAAAAGGATGCCCCATGCAACCATAAATGAATGGTGACAGGCAGAAGTCAGTTTAGACAATGATGGACAAAATTATAAATATGTTTGAAAAAACTGTCCTGTTGTCTGCATTTGATTTACAGTGATTACTTGGGAAATTTGCCTCTCTGCTGGAGAAAAGACCAAAGTGACCATGTAAAAGGGGAAACAGATGCATTCAGCTTGTGGCCTCACACATCTGCTGGATGAGCAAGGACTATAATTTTCCAGGAGGAGACAATAAAAAATTTCACATAAAACTTTTTATTGTGTAAGTGACACTGCTTAATATAGTTAGCGATCAGAAAGCTACCCCGAGGACAGAACTTTTCTGCCTATTAATGTAGAGAAAATGGCTAGCTTGCATCCCAAGTCTCAGAATATAACAGTGGAGATGCTAGGATCCATTCCAAAGGAGTTATAAGACTAGCAAAGTACAAGAAAGATGTAGCAAATGTGTGCTGCAGAAAAGATAATAAAATAAAATTTAAGCACTTCAGAACTCTTGGGGTAAATTTAATCCGTGGGGCTTCAGGAAAGTGTATGGTCTTTTTTACAGAGTTTAAGAAAATAATAGATATATCTCCATTTTATGAAGGGTATGCTCTGAACCTCAAACTGTAATTGAGACATTACCAACGTGCAAAAACATTATTTAATAAAGACTCACAGTTTGGTATTTGTGATTAGATTATACTTTAAGGAGTCCCTATGCAGTGTGGACAGATGCCAACACATGAATACAACGTGACAGCAGTCCCTGTGTGAGACTAATCACTCTTTCATCACCTCCCCAATCTTCAACCTCCCCTGAGGTACTGATGTTACACCCTGTAAATTCAGCATCTAGGAGACAACCTGGGTATTTGTATCTGTATTTTCACTTACTCCGTATATACATACTAACACAATTCTCATGTTTCCACCTCAGTTACAGAGTATGGGAGATTTTAGAGGGAGAAAATGGCTAGTCTTACTATTGTAGCATAGCTAGGGCTTGACACACCCTGGAGTGCTGAGGAAAAGATTCTATTCCCACATATTATTTGTATAGGTCCACCCGAGCACTATAATGAAGACCCACATTTGTATCTGCCTTTATCCCTTATGCTCTGATTCTTGATGTTAAACAAAGTGAAAATTTATTTCATAGCTTTATTGGAGTTGTAAGACTAGCAGTTTGTGTGTGTGTGTGTGTGTGTGTGTGTGTGCGCGTGCACGTGTGTGTGTGTGTGTGTGTGTGTTGATTATAATTTGTTTTTCAGTAACATGTGGGACCCAAGGTGCCTCTGTTTAGACTACACACAAACCCTTAGGACAGAAAGCAGTAATCTTTAGTTTTTAAAGGCCACATAGTAAATATTTTCAGATCTATGAGCCATACAGACTGTGCTGCAACTACAGCAATAGCTGCTGTATAGGTCTCAACAAATAAAACTTTAATAAATGGACACAGCTGTGCTGCCTTAAAACATTATAAAAAACAAGTGTCGGGGCCGGGGAGATGGCTCAGTGGAATAAGCACGTCCCTGGCAAGTGCAAGGGCCTGAGTTCAATCCGCGGTTCCGCAAAAAAAAAAAAAAAAAAAAAAAGTGTCCACAGAACGTAGTATGCAGACTTCAGAGAAAGTAGAGGACCAGATATTGTAAGAGATACTTTTAGGGTCAGTCAGGGACACAAATAATACATTATTTGTCTCATTAGTAAGGTCACATGGCATCACTCAATCATAAGGAAGAGGCCAGCAAGATACCTCTGCGGTCTTAAGTGCCTGCTTAGTCAAATTTAGGCAAATGCAAGGACCACAGTTCAATCTCTACCCCCATATGCTACACCAGCCCTGCCCTCAGGGTGGGCTGAGCCGGCTACAAAACAAAACAAAACAAAACAAAAATGACAAGGAAGTCTGGGAAATGTAGTTGAGCTGTGTTCCCAGAAAAAAACTTTGTTAGTTTACAGCATTCAGTTTCCATATGAGAATGTTTAATGATTTGGTGTTTATGGAAACGATTTTCTGAGAATCTAAATAACTGATTTTAAAAGCCCAATTTGGAACTTTCTAAATCTATGAAGATAGAATTTTGCCTGCAACTGTATAGCAGTACAATGCTTCAGAAAAGCATCATTTAAGCAATTTCATAATAGCAGACATTTTCCTGTACTTAAGAATATTTGGTTTTTGTATCTGGATAAATTCTGCAACTCTTAATTAGGAGCTAAAAGAGATTCTGCTGGATTTCTATTTGCAAATAATTTGTTAATAGCCTTATAATTTATACACATGAGTAATACATCTCTATTTTTAAAGTTCATATTAAATTATTTACTGAACATGAGTCTTCTGTCAAATTAATGAGATATAACTGCATCTATGAGGTTGGCTAATAAACCAAGTTCTTTTTTTACTTTGCATTAAAGGATAATTCAAGATATATTTCAATGCAATATTTCTTAAGTAATTATTTTCATGGAATCTTGCAATAGAAAGTAGTCATTCTGATACATTTAAAGTCTGAAAGGTGACCATATTTAGTACCATTAATAGAACCAAAAATTCAGCAAATATAAATGAAATTTCCTCAGACACTCTTGCTAGGAGAACAAAGAAATCCACTGTGATTGTTCTGGTATCTGGTTTGGATCAGAATAAGTGAAAGCAAAAGAAATAAATCTAAAGCTCTTGTCTTCATTTTTCAGCTTTCAGTCCTTCTAATGAGCAAAGCTGTGAAGATGAATCTAAAATTTTAATAAGGAAAAATGAAAAATATATGGCAGCTGCTTCTGCTGTGCCCTTGTAGGTCACCCTGGAATTCTTGAAGTTACTCTGCTTGTTCTGAATTCTGGGCATGTTTGGTGTGAAAACATATGAAAGATGCTTGTTCTACATAGGAAACTGCATTAAAATTTCTTTGTTTTGTCTTAAATGTTGAGGATTTATTTTTATTCCTTTTGCCAGTAATATGGACTTCTGTATGTGTAGCTTAGTGTATCAATAGAGCAGTAGTTGTTAATGTTTGGCATGCATAAACATGCCCTGAGACATTTGTTAAACTATAGATCCCCACCCCTACCCCCTTCAATTCTCTGCATTTAGCTGGGTGGGGCCAGAGATCCTGCATTTCTATGAAGCTCTTAGATGATGCTCATGCTGCTGGACTGAAGCTGCACTCCAATGAACATCAAGGCAAAGATGTTCAATAATTCTTGTTCAACCAGAACATGAATTTGTGCATGTGGTGGAGCAGAGGAAGTCCTGCTAGCTGCAGACATTAACCATCCTACAGATAGAGCGGAATGTAGGACAGGAGCATCCATGTTTACCTGTGGATGTGTTTGGGGTGAAAAAATACATTTAAAAATAATACTTTTTAAATTTAGTTTGTTTGCTGGCTTGCTTATTGGTTGGCTTGTTTTATGAGGCCTGGTCTCACTGTGTAGTTCAGGCTGACCTTGGACTCTACATAGCCTAGGCTGGCGTCAAACTCATTGAAACCCTCCTTCCTCAACCTCCCAAGTACAGAGATTTCAAGTATGTACCACCATGCCTGGCTTAAAAATCCCACAGAATCTCCTTCAAACATTTAGATCCTGCCATTTCCCCGACTCACTGAGCAAGCATCTCAAGCTTCCCATATCTTTGCATATCTGTTTTTCTTGGTTAAACCCCAGGTCTCAACACTTCCATATCTCATGTCTCATCTACTACAGGTTCAGCTAAGCTAATATGGCCAGTGGATAGACTGCACTGCTGTTATGTATAGATGAATGTGGATGCAAAGTTCTAAATCTCATGCCAGGCAAGAAATAATCCCACCATTGAGCCATTTTTAAGTACATCCACCATGTGTTTACAAAAATGTCTTCTGGGGCAGTCTGCTTCCTCGGAAGAACACGTTATCACTTTCTTCTTTATGTGGCCTTCTCCCCCTGACATACATTGATGCTGAGAAGATTTTATTGAACACCAAATCTTAGTTGAGTCTCAATCTGTTTGGGTTTTGTTGGTAATGGATAGCTGGAAATTTTTGTGATTGTTTTCTGGTAAAACTTAGTGACATGTCAAAAAATTCAAACACTTCTGGAGATTCTTCCTTAGACCAAAAGTGACAGTAAAAGTGAAAAACTGTGCTACTTCTGTATGCAAGAAGGAAAATGCCTTTTAGAAATTTACCATCATGGAACCTTAGACCTCACCTACCCTCAGAGGGGTCTGGCCCTTTGCTGGTTTCCCCGTCTGACCTCCCAACATATCCTTACTTCTAACCCTTGATGACACCATGACATTCCATTTATCAGAAGGCAGGGACACACCAAAAAGGAAAGCATAGTTTCTGCAATAGTCAACAGACTCTAAAATTGAGCCCTCAATTCTGAGGTTGTTGTAGCAAAGGTGCCAGCTATATTGTTTATTCTAATTTGATACCTGAGAAACTCAGCTGAATAAGCAAAACCCACACATGATGGAGTAGAATAACTGAAGTGGTGCATGTGTGCACCCCTTACTGTACAGTATTAAAACATATAGCACTTATTTTATTATTTATTTATTTATTTATTTATTTATTTATTTATTTATTTTTGTATTTTAGAGAAAGGCCTACAGGGTATTCAGGGTCTCACTACTAGATCGGACTTGTAGTAATCTGCCTGCTTACAGTCTCCCAAGAGCTGGGATTAAAGGCATGCTGCACCATGCTCAGTCTCACTTGCCTTCTCAACGTGCTCCAGGGGACAGGGCCAGCACAGCAGACCCCAGGCATCCAACACGCGGCCCCTGTGCCTGCATGCAGGCAATTTAATCCGGTGAGCTATTTTGCCAGTCCTTATAGCACTCATTTTAGGTACAGCAACCACAATCTACTAAAAATGAACCCTGGGCTTAATATTTGTAATGTTAGAGAAGTGATAGTTCTTTAGAACGAGACCATTAAGTTTAGCAAGGCATGGGTTGTAAATGAGCAAGACTGGTAAGTTCAAAGGTACATTTTTGAATGCACCACAGTACATTTTAAATACGTTTTATTAATGAATTACATACATATATTTTGAAATTAAATATTAATTAAATAAATCAAAAATCCTAAACCAGAGTCTTTCTCTAATTAAGCACCTCACGTGACGGCATCCACGCTGTTCCCTCTCCCATATCCTTTTCCTCTACTTACTGTTATCATAGTACACACAGTCTTGGTTTTGCCCATCTTCACTTCTACAGCATGAACAAAAGCTGTGTGACAGCCCAGGCTTGGTTTTTACCTTAGTTACTCTCTGCCTTTGGGATCCAATACCCAACACCCACAATTCCAAGGAAAAGGGCTTTCTTTTCGTCAGCGCTTCATTTTATAGTTTGTGAACTCCATGACTGAAATAAGGTGGTGGAGAGAGGCATAGTAGGGGAAAATGTGCTCAGCCCCTGGCTGCTATGAAGCACAGAGGGAAAGGAGAAGCTGGGGAGGGAATGATACTATGGTAGGTCACACGCCATTAATGACTCCAGCACCCCATGCTCCAAGGATCTTCCAAAATCCTCCTTCTGAATACGTGAGGCTTTCTGGGGAACATTCTAGATCTGAATGCTACTAGTTTTGTTTATTTCTTGTATTTAATAAAACGACCACAAATTTTCCATGAATTGATATACACAAGAAGCAAGCCATTGTTCTCTGGGCTTTATTTCTAAAAAATCACCCTCCTAATCCAGCCCTTAATGTGAGGGGATAAGTGAATGCGTTTGGCAAGGAAGCTGAAGTTAACTTTTTAAGCTTATTGTCATTTTTCTTTTTTAAGTTTTTAAGTCTCTTTTGCCAATGATGGGGTGTTTCATTTGAAGGTGACTTTGGAATTTGAGTGTGTTGTTGTATAAGACCATTTGGCAAATTTGACATCAAAAGGATGAACAGTTTTAGAGGGTAATCAACATTTAATGATACCACAAACTTAGTTGCCAGAGAAAGCAATATTCTATAGGGTTGTGATGTTTATTATACAGAAGTGTTGATGCTGTAGAAAGAAATAACTAGCATAACTGGCCATACATCTTAATTTGCGTAGTTTGGCTCATTCTCCATATCAGCATGTCTGGTGTGACATTCATGCCAGGTTTGCTCCCCTTCCTCTCCCTTCTCATCCCCTGCAGTCCTGACAAAATAAGAACTTCCTACTGCTAGTAATTCTTCACAGTGCAGTCTTCAGTTTGTCCCTATCTATATTTTGGAGTTATATTTGTATTTGTGAGGGTCAAAGCAGGAAAACAGAACCTAGAGTAGGTAGCTAAATACAGAGCATTGAGAGTGTGGGATCCAGAGAGATTCTAGCCCAGCTGACCACATGGAGGGTGTTATGGTTTGGGTCTAGAGGCAGCTCCAAAGCTTTATGCAGTTTGAAATGTAGGTTTTTGTTTTGTTTCATTTTTTAATGTTTTTAGTACAGGGTCTACAGGGTCTCACTACACAGATCGAATTCATAGTGATTCTCCTGTTTTCAGCCTTCCAAGTGCTGGGATTACAGGTGCACACCACCATGCCCAGTCTCAATCTCCCTCCCAGCTCACCCCATGAGTGGGGCCAGCACAGAATGCCAGGATAGAACTTGGTCCATAATTCTGCCTGAACAGGTGTTTTAATCTGCTGAGCTATCAGGTCAGACCATCGTGCAATTTTAGATGGGCCATTTTCAGAGGTGGCTGAATCTAGAGTATGTTGTTGATTAGCTGGGATTAAGGGTGATAGGGCAAGGTTGGGTGATTATCAGCTCAGTCCACTGATTGGACTGGCACCACCATAATCCCAGTAGATTGTATATGATACAAGGGAAGAAAAAAGCATCTTTTTGTTTCTGTGTCTCTGTCTCTATGTGCCTCTGTCTCTCTGTCGCTATCTCTGTCTGCTGTGTCTGTCTGTCTGTCTGTCTGTCTGTCTGTCTGTCTGTCTGTCTGTCTCTCTCCCCACACACACACATCACTTTTGGTGTCTTCTGCCACCATGAACTGTTGCCCCCTGCCATACGCCCCGCTGCCTTATGCCCAGCTTATTATGGACTGAAACTGCTGCAAACTGTGAGCTAAATAAACCTTTCCCTCTTTTAACTTTGGGTGTCCAGTATTTTATCTCAACAATGAGAGAAAAGTAACTAAGATGGAGAGAGCGCTTCACGTGTGTGACCTGTGTACTTGGGCAAGCTCCTGACTTGGTTTAATGTTTGTCTATTGCTATCTTGAAATTCTTCAAAATTCTACTTTCGACCTTGAATCTTTAAAAATGAAGTCTACTGAGACAACAGAGCATGCCATGAAGTGGAGAGAGGGAGATGACACAACGTGTAGATATCTCCCTTCCAGCCTCGTGTTACCCAGTGGCATGCAGTCTTTGCAGTGTCCTTGAGAGTGGGAGGCCAGGGGACCAGCAAGGTGGGCTGTTCAGTGAGGAGCAAGTGTTTAGAACCAGAAAGAAGGTGTGGTTATCATGAGAAGCATGAATAACTGAAGAACTCTCCCCTGCCCTTTGTTTCTCTGTTACCTCTCTGTGCTAGCCAACTGTTTACTCTAAAAATGAAAATGTAGAAGGGAATGAAAAGATCAGGCAACTCACAGATCTTTCGTGCATCCTTTCTTTGCACATCAGCATACTCCAAAAGTAGCTCGTTAGAATGCACATGTTCTAAGATGTACAATAAAATCATTGTGTTTGCTTGTGTAGCATTCCCATTGTTCTGGAAAGAGTAAAATATATACAGTCTCTCTCTCTCTCTCTCTCTCTCTCTCTCTCTCTCTCTCTCTCTCTCTCTCTTTCTCTCTGTGTGACTTACTTGGTCTCCCTCACCCCACTCCTGGGGACTGAACTCTGGAACTTCCTTTCCATATTAAGTAAGAATTCTAGCACTGAGCTGTATCTCTAGGACTTTGTGTTTCTTATTTTGAGAGGAGGATTTGTTGTTTTGCTGTGGAAAGCCTGAAACTTCAGATCTTCCTACTTCCACAAATTCGGTAGCAAAATATAAAAATATATGATATGATTTATGTCAAACAACTTATTTTTAATTTACTTTACTTTAATTAGAACAATACTAAATTGAAATTTTAGAAAATGACAGAAGAAAAAGGAGAAGAGAGTACAAAAATGAAAAAGCTATAATAGATTTTTTTCCAGCTTTTCACACAAGTTTTCATATTTTCATTCGGAACTAAGCCTTGACAATGATAAGGCAAAAGACCAAAAAGTGCCTTCCTAGCAACAGCTGGATTACACAATGAAGAGGTGGTGTTGTTGTACTGCTGAGGTCAGCAGTTCTGATGCAGGGTCTCCATGGAGAGGCTCCAGGGGCGGGGAAAGGCAGGAGATCAGTCTATGTCTGTTCTGTGAGGAATGGGATGGGAAGAATGGGCTCCCTGGAATTAGTCAGCTGTGGGCTGACTAATTCCTTCAGAACTCCTGGATAGAAAATGTAATCCTAATGCAATTATAGTGAGAGGCAGAGCCTTGAAGTGGAGTTTAAACCATGAGGGCTCTACTGTTAGGAATGGGCAACAGAGGGCACATGGCCCTGTGTGTCCTCCTTCTCCTATTGGGAAAACATAGCATGGCTCCGCTATGGAGGGTGCATCTTTCACATCATCCTCCTGAAGACAGAGGCAGACCTCCTAGGGTGCTGGTTCTTGGTCTTGAGCTTTCCAGCTCCTGTAACTATAAAGAATACATTTCTGTTCTTTATAAAATACCCATTCATTGTATTCTATTTCTGCAATGTGAAATGTCTAAGGCAGGCAGCGGAGTCCCAGTTAGTGCCAGAAACTCAGCCTGAAGCTGAGAATGGCAAAACAAGTTTCCTGCCTGCTCTCGTCCCCTACACCACAGTGCCCACCATGCTTCCTGTTCTCCACATCCAGCTATATTTCACGTGGGAACAGGGCATGTAGCTTGTGATCAGAACAAAGTTTGGGAGCAGAGGGAGGAGAACTGAGGGCCAAAGGCAAGTGAGGCACATATGCATCTCACTGTCTACAAACTTTCCAGATCAAGGTATGCATATTCTCTCTGCCTTGTCTCTTCCATTCCCTTCTGGTGCTCTTCCCATAGCTCCATCAGCCCAAATCCTTTCCAATCCTTATTATCCTTCTTGAACTTCTATTTTCCTCATGAAACTTCCACTATTCATTATGGGTGGGTTCATTTTCTCTGGTTCAGAATTTGTGCTAACCCGTGAGTCTCCAATGGGCTGCTACGGGCAGCAGGCTTTGATGATCTTGAGAGCACAAGAAACCCCTTCTGCCTGTGAACTGGAGCAGCAGGACCCCTTTCCTAACTTGTGAAGTAATTTTCTCAGTCATAAATAGAAGATCCACTGCTAAGGGTTAATTAAAAAGATTAGAAAACAACAAGAAAGAAGCTACACACAATAGCTACACACAAAGTATGATCATTTTTATCGTTGACATGGCAATTCATGAAATTTGACTAGGATATGTTACGGATGATGTATTGTGTCAACTTGAGAAGTCTAGAAGCTTAATTAATCCACTCAACAGATCTGCATTCTGGGGATGAAAAGAACATGACTGTTCTGTTCTAGGATGCTGTTCATTGGGGCAATGTGAATTAAAAGGTTAACTGTGTGGCTCAGCAGGGAGTCCTCTCTTTGTATTCATCTGAGCTTGTGCAAGAGGAAGAAATGGAGATGTTGGGTATGAAGGATCATCCCCTAGGACAGGTAGCCTGTGTGCAATCACAGGGGAAACATAGAAGGAATGATTGGTGGTTCTTTGGGGAGCTCCAGTCTTAGTCTTCACTGTGGTTGTCATCTCCTGGCTTCTGGTGCAGACTGTTTGGCTTCTGTCTAGGACTCTTTAGTCTTCTGGTGGAGACTCGTCCGTCTTCACTCTAAATTCTTCAGCAATCCATCACAGACCCTTTGCCCTCCAAGTATGGACTAGCACAGACACTTCGGTGAGCTCCAAACCTTGGGCTGGATCGTTCAGCCTCCAGCACGCAGACACTTTCTGCATGCTTTCGCATCCAACTTTGTGGATGAAAATTGTAAGCCACACTTATAACTTCTTATACATTTGTATTTCTTGTTTTATATCTGTTTCTCTAGTAAAATCCTGACTGATGCATGATCCTACGATCTGCTATAATGAAGTACCAAGACCTTCATGCCTTACTCTGTTGACAAAACAACTCTTGAGGTGGGTAACTAGCAGATCATACTTGCTTTAGACCACTTAGGGATTCCATCAAGACAATCTTTGCTAGGGTCTTAACTTACTGCTCTCCTGTCATTCTCCTTTCCCAAGACCAGCTTCTCATCCTCTCATCTCACCAGTCATTTGTGATGAAGGAGCTAACTGCCCCAATGACCTCATTTTATCTGAATTACATCTATAAAGGCCTCATTTCTAAATAAAACCACATCTATAGACAGAAAAATTTAAACTTCAACTTATCTATTGGGGGGACACAATTTCATCCGCAGCAAAATCATCCTAATTCATAAATATACCTCTTTCCCCACTCCCTGTGTTCCCAATGCCATAATGATCCATTTCAACTTACTACCATGTTGTAGCTACAGTTCATGTTTGTTCTAGAAAGGAAAGAACTTTATGAGTGAGAGAAAATCACAAAACATCAACTTTTTAGAGCTTTCAGGAATAACTAGGGAGCCTGAGACTGCCAAGCCCTAAAACTAGAACAGCTTGAATAAAGAGATTTAATATTCGTAAATATCAAAGGGCCTCTAGAACAATAGGGGCATAAGGAACAATTCTAAACACAGTGACATATAAATAAAGTTGGATTGAGGTCACTGGCATCCCTTCCAGTGCAAAATTATCATTCCCTTTCCAAAAGTAGTGTTTACAACACCATTAGTTTGGAATGGCTATTGTCTTTGTGGAATACATTATTTTTTTAATAGCTTATAGCAGGAGCTGGCATGAGGTTGCATTATTCTGTTTTTCCTCCCAGATGCTCAGAGGCTGACCTAATCCAGCATTATTCCAAATCAGGTCAATTATCTGAGCCTACTATGATTATCTTCGTATCCTGTCCTCAACTGTAGTGTCATGTTTATTTATGTGTTTCTTATCTCATCAGAGAAGAAATGTCTTTCCACTTACACATAGAAAAGAAAGAAAGAAAAAAAAATTCTACCTCTACTTATTTAAAAAAATCTATCACATATTTTTGGAAGTATGATTTAATGAATTCCTACTATCTTGTTGTCTAGTAAACCCTGATAGTTTTAGTCAATGCCCCATGACTATTGCTATCATATTTTTCATTCTTATTAAAATTGTCATAAACACTATCTTTGCAGCAACTACATTGCTAAGTGTGCTATTGCATCATTTCTAAACTCCTATCTTGAAAGTACAAATTTTTAGAGTTCAACAGTTAAAATATGTCTGCTTTTCTGATATGGAATCATAGGTAACCTTAAAGACAGAAGTAAAAGTACCTGTAGGTGTTCAGGTTCTGAGATCTTTGACTTTTTTTGAAGGTCTATGTGTCAAAGGCACTACTTCAGTGAAGGCAGGTGCTTTTTTATTCAATATTATCAGTTTTAATTTTTTTTCACTGATTTTCCTACATGCAGAGGAGAGGGCAGTCTGCTTAGGACTCCTCCCTGCCTCCTAGAATTTCTTGAAATTTCCATCTTGCTTATTCTCATGGCAGTTGGAAAGGAGTTTATAGGAAAATCTTAGACTTCATTGATTTTGATTTGCTATAAACAGCTAATACAGATGTACTCCAGAGGTGGGAGTAGAAAATTTGGGGACCATACACTGCAATCCTCTCCACAGCCACAATCCATCAAGGCAATTAAGACCAGCTTGCTCTACCTCCTCCCCACGCATCTCATCCCTCAGACATGATCAAGAAGCAGGAGGTGTCCATTTATTCACCCAAACCTCTCTGGGTCAAGTTCCAATCAAACATTTCCTCTTGTTCTCTCTCTCCTCCTCTGTAAAGATCCTCTACACTTTAGTCACGTCTTCGGCAATTTAAATGACTGATAGTTTATTGCATGTCATTATTCAGTCTTGGAGAGAATGATAACTGTACAACCCTACTGATCAAGGAGCTAAGGTAAAGAATTCAGCTGAAAACAAACTTCGCATGTGATAGAGGCAAAAAGCTAATTTAGAAAAACTTCTAATCCAGCATTTACTGTTCGCAAAAGGTGAGAGCTTTCTCATCTGAGATTGCAACCAATTCTTATCCATGAGAGAAGAGCAAAATAGATTGAGGGTGTACTGCAAAAAAGGAATGCATTTATGCTTTCCTGGAAGATTTTTTTTGTTTTGTTATTCAGTGTGCAGTGCCAGGATAAGCTGCCTCAGCCTCACCTGTGCTAGTTAGAAATACAGTCTCTGGTCACATGAAGACATTATGAATCAGAATCTGCAATTTAATAAGATCTCCAGGTGATTTTTATGCATGCTAAGGCTTGAAAAGCACTGGTCTATTATAAAAACAGTCCCTGCATTCTTGTCACAGTAAGAAAAGCTCTTTTAAAAATCAACTTTGTAAGTGGAAACAAACCTTTGGAAACTTCTTATCTGGATTCTCTCTCTCTCTCTCTCTCTCTCTCTCTCTCTCTCTCTCTCTCTCTCT
>NW_004524636.1:11531239-11531922 GCF_000260255.1 Octodon degus
CTCTCTCTCTCTGTGTTGTTCTTCTTGTTGTAAATTAAACTCAAGGCCTTCCTTATCTTTGAGCTACATTCCAATCCTCCTTTTCTCTTTTGTGAGATAGTTCTCACTAAGTTATCCAGACTGGGGTTGACCTCTTAGTCATCCTGTCTCAGTCTCCCACAGCGCTGGTACTACAGGGCTTTTTCCTCCCAAAAGGTTTGCATGCTTGTTATTAAGTTTACACTGGTGCTACTGTAAGTGGAGTCTTGTTTAGTGCATATTCTGATCACTGTGTACCTATATGAAGGAACTATAGTTCCTACATTTATTTTATACTTTGTTATATAACTGTGTTCTTTATTTTCAGATAGCACTTGTTCAGTTGATTCTCCTGTGTTTCCTAGTTATGCAACAGATGAAAGAACTCACTCTTCTTTTGGCCAAAGAAAAAAGAAAAAAGAAAAAGAAAATCAAAAAGAAAAAGAAAAACTTCAGGCAAGAACATAGGTTAAATCTGAAGAATCCCAGTAATATTTATGAGGAAGCAAAAAGCCAATGTCATGGAAGTGCAGGTGACCATGACATCAAGAATTGTTACCAGAGAAAGGATAGCTCCCATGATCCCTCATGTTGGTGGTGTGGTTCACAGAAGAAGTATGCAAGGAGTCTGTAGTTTGCCATTTTCGAGGGAGGGGAACTTCTGC